>NC_009320.2:259765-328461 GCF_000002845.2 Leishmania braziliensis MHOM/BR/75/M2904 | reverse complement strand
GATGTGACGAAGGAAAGACGGCGTAGGGATGACAAACGCCCCATGGTGAACCCGCATTGCGCGTCGAAAAGCCGCCGTCATCCGATGCAGCCGGTTTTATGATTAGTAGTAGAAGTAATATGATTGAGAGGAAAGTGTAGGAGCAATGCGAACAGAAAGATGAAGAAATGGAGAGGAGAGGCCAGAGGAGTCGAGTACAGTCATAGGCGTCAGTGTTTGCCACCGATCGCACCCGAACAAACCGCAGAAGAAATGTTTACTAGCATAGTGTAGACGCGAGAAGGTGGACCTTCGATTGCCACTCAAGTGCCAAGGCGTGATCCTCCAGGGTCTGCCCATCACAGCATCATGAACGCAGATGCATGCAGGCAGAACGAGCGTGTGGGTAATCCTTGTTTGGATTCGAGTCTGCTTTTTGTTTTTTTTTTTCTCTCTCTCTTCACTGTAAGGCAAAGTGAGAACGGTGCTGACTACAGGCGGCGCCCTGTCATGTCCTCTTCGATTCGTTTTCTGCAGCTCCTTAGAGATTCTGGCTAAGCAAGACGAGGTCCAAGCGGCGATCGCGGACTACGACACAGGAGCGGCTTCCAGAGACGTAAATATGCGCATGCGACGATCGTCAACAACACTCGCGGTACGTTTGTGGGCAAGAGAGAAAAAAAACGAAGGACAAAAGGAGAGAGGAAAACCTACACATACATAAAGCGAAGACGGTAGAGAAGACGCAATGCGCGGTATTACAGGACAGCCCGCCTCGATGGTGGAAGCCTGTGTTCGACTTCGGACATTTGACAGGCCTAAGAGACGGGCAGCGAGTCCCCCAACTCCTCATCATCACCTCCGCCGCTGACGCCACTCATCCTAGCACCGGGCACGCCACCAAAGCGTCTTACCAGGTCATAACTCCGCTTCAGCTCCAAATCCTTCTGAGACAGAAGCGCCTGGAGGCGCTCTGCCTCTTCGGCTAGCCTCGCGCATTCCTGGTGGTACTTCGCAACTATGCGGTGGTCCTCCTCACGCACCGATGCACGTTGCTTCCGCCACATGTCCTCCCTGGCGGTAAGTTTTCCAATCTCTATGTTCTGCCGCTGCATCTCTTGTTGTAGTCTCTCGACATCGGCGTCTGTAACGGAGAGCTTCACCTGATCTTGAAGCCTCGCGCACCGCGCATGCATCTCCATGTCCATCTTTTCTAGTTCCCGAAGCGACTCCGTCAGCTTCCGTACCTCCTCCCGCATCTCCGAATTCATCTCGTGCTGCTGTCCGCGCATTCGTCGAGCTTGTTCCTCAGTGCGCCCAATCGCGCGCAGCCCCTTGTCGCGCCGCCTCTTCACCTCCTGCAGCGTACTCACCTCTTGCTCTACCTGTGCAATCTGCATCTGCACCAGTCGTACCTCGTTGCGCTTGTCGCGTACCCGCGGATCACTGGTGTACTGCCGCTCCAGGGCGTCTAAAGCCTGAAGTTCATCGCGCAGGAATGCGTTTCGGTTTGTGAGTCGACGTTCCTCTGCTTCAGGATCTTCAGGTGGCGTTACCCAATCAGCTGAGCTTCCCGCGGCCACCGACGCACCGCACTTCTCGCACAGATCCAGGAAGAGGAGCTTGCGATCGTCGATGGCGTTCTCCAGCAGCTTAACCTCCATCCGCAGCTGGGCAGCGGTCTTCGCTTGAGACGCGGCATTGGCGGCCTCTGCGGCCTTGGAGCGCGGCTGACAGCTCATGGCCGCCGCGTGATGGAGGACTACAAGGCAGAGCACGGCAGCAGAAAAAGAGAAAAACACACTCACACCACAGAGAATGAAAACAACGCGATCCAGCGGAGGGGGGAGGGGGAGGGGACAAAGAGTAGCACTTGCTGCAACTTCGATGAATGAAGATCTCCTCGGCAGAACCACCGACAGAGTAAAAGAGGGCGGAGGCAGTGGGGGGCCGCGGTTGTCTGCGTGCAGGTGGTGAGTTGAAGGCGGAAAGGGAGCCAGCGGCGCCACCGTGAGCCGTCTCGAGGTGAGCTCAGCTCGGCCAACTCCCTCAGAATACGCGTGTATATGCGTAAGGGGACAACGTTCGACATCGCGACGTGTCGAAAATGTTCCGAAAGGATAATAAGTACATACAGAAGAAAAATAAAAGAGGAAGAAGCCCCAAGAGGAAAAGGAGGATGGAAGTGCAAACAAGGAACACACACACACGCAATAGGGGGAGGGCAGCCTCCGCATCACCATGACCTGACGACCCTACTGTACTCGTCTGAGCCATATCCTGCAGCTGCTACCATTCGAGTCGCGGCAGCTGTGTCTTGCTACCGTAGGGCTACCGTTAAGAGACTTTCACAATTGACCTCCTATGTGCACACCAGTGCACGACAATCCATCTACAGTCGCTGGTCAATACCGGCAGGGGAGGAAGGTAGGAGAGACGGGGAATTCTCGATGATTCAGACTGCGAGGCGGCGACACCAGCATCTCTCCTCAAACCATAAGATACAGTAGCTTCACCCGCTTCCTCGCCACGCCAGGCATGTCAAGTGATACAGCCTCACCCATAAAAGTGAATGGGTGAGACTATATCACTTGCATCTCTTCAACACTTTTATTGTTTCACTTGCGTCCGCTTGGCAGCTCTCTGCTTCTCTATCAGATTCCTACACTCGTCTCTTTTAAGTGCGCCCCCTCACGCTTTGGGTTCGAAAGAGGAAAAAAAAAACATAAAGTCCATCAACGATGCTGCACGCGCCCACACCTACACCCCCCCCCCCCACACACACACACATTCTCCCCTTATCTCACTCGCAAAGAGAGAGAGAGAGCGCGAGAGAGCGAGGCGAAGGGGAAGGGGGAGGGGGGAGCTGTAGCAATAGGCGGTGCCTTTCGAGTGGCATGCCTCTCCTCAAGTGTCACTGATACCGGCACAACTCTACACACGTACACAGACACATATGGGCGCAGACGAATGTGTGTGTGCGGTGCGCGATAGCGCCGAAAAAAGAGACGAAAGCTCTCGCAAGGAGCAATAAATAACAATAATCTCAGAAAAGCTTAACAAACCCTTCAGCACCGAGGGGTAAATGGAGGGACCGGGGGAAGTAAGATGAGAGCAGCACAGATGTGAAGGCACACACGTGCTCGCTAATTCGACCCCTCCCTTTTTATTTTCTTCGCCGCTGTTTTTTCGCTTTGCTTGTTTGGCGGGGGGATTAGGCAAGGGGGGGTTGTCACATATATACGGTGCGGCTGCTTGATGGCCTCTCTCAAAACGCACGCAACGCGATGAACAAAGGAGAAAAGAGGAGAGATGCCAGACGAGAAGCGAGGAGGTACACACACACGCGCGTAGCGGTACCCAGGCACCGACACTGTCGATGAGGGGAGTTGTGGTACAATACGAAACTCGAAAGCACATCAGAAAACAAACCAACGGTTATCTATGGTAGAGCGCCTCGAGAATGAAGGGAGGCAAGTACATGAGATCGTACTGTACGCAAGAGTGGGGCAGTCACGTGGGCCGAAGTCGCCCTTCGGATCTTCGCGGCTGGAGAACCACCGGGTGCCGCCGCATTAGCTACTTAGGATCCGCAGTTCAGGCACTCCTCGGGTTGCGAAACGCGGTGCGAGGACATTGTCTGCTGCGAGCTCTCCCTCTCCTGGATCTCCTTCAAACGCTTCGCGTCCACAGTGAACTTGATCGCGTCCGCCGCGGCTTTAGTGCGTAGATAGTAGACACCAGTCTTCAGTCCAGCCTCCCAGCCGTAGAAGAGCATGGACGTGATCTGGCCAGAGGTGGGGCTCTGAAGAAAGAGGTTCAGTGATTGGGACTGGTCGATGTATTGGCCGCGGTCGCGTGCCATGTCGATCAACTTGCGCTGCGGGATCTCCCACACGGTCCGGTAAAGCTCCTTTAGGTCATCTGGGATGCCGTCAATGTTGAGGATCGAACCATTGTAAGAGATGATTTCGTTGCGCATTTGCTCATTCCACAGGCCACGCGCGATGAGGTCCATGACGAGGTACTTGTTCACCACAGGGAACTCGCCGCTCAGCACACGGCGGACGTATATATTCGAGGTGAAGGGTTCGAAACACTCGTTGTTGCCGAGAATCTGCGAGGTGGACGCGGTTGGCATGGGGGACACCAGCAGTGAGTTGCGTATGCCTACCTGCATGACCTTCTCTTTGAGGCTGGCCCAGTCCCAGCGACCGCTGTTCGGCCGCGCGTTCTTCCACATATCGAACTGCAGAATGCCCTCGCTTGCCGGGCTGCCCTTGAAGGTCTCGTACGGTCCCTCCTCCTTTGCGAGCTCCATCGACGACTCGACCGCGGCGAAGTAGATGGTCTCGAAGATCTCCGCGTTCACCCGCTGCGCCTCCGCCGAGACGAACGGCAGTCGCATGAGGATAAAGGTGTCAGCGAGGCCCTGTACACCAAGACCGATGGGACGGTTGCGCATGTTGCTGCGGCGCGCTGTCTCGACTGGGTAGTAGTTGCGGTCAATAACACGGTTTAGGTTGCGCGTGATCTGCTTCGTCACGGCGTAGAGAAGCTGGTGGTTGAACTCGCGCTTTTCAACGTCGACGAAGCGCGGCAGCGCGATGGAGGCGAGGTTGCATACGGCCGTCTCCTCCGGCGACGTGTACTCGACAATTTCAGTGCACAGGTTCGAGCACTTGATCGTCCCAAGGTTCTTCTGGTTTGACTTGCTGTTGCATGCATCCTTGTACAGGATGAACGGCCCGCCCGTCTCGATCTGAGACTCCAGGATGGCAAACCACACCTCCTGCGCCTGGATCGTCTTGACACCGCGGCCTTCCGCCTCGTAGCGCTCGTAGAGCCGCTCGAACGCCTCGCCATGGCAGTCGCTGAGGCCCGGGCACGTGTTAGGGTCCATCAGCGTCCACCGCCCCTCACTTTTGACACGCTTCATGAACAAGTCCGGGATCCACAACGCGTAGAAGAGGTCACGGGCGCGCTGGTCATCCTTTCCTGTGTTGCGCTTCAGCAACAGGAAACCAAAGACATCGGCATGCCAGGGCTCGAGATAGACGGCGAAGGCGCCCTTGCGCTTACCGCCGCCCTGGTCTACGTAGCGGGCAGTGTTGTTGAAGACGCGCAGCATTGGTACGAGTCCGTTCGACGTGCCGTTGGTTCCAGCAATGTAGCTGCCGGCGGCGCGGATGTTGTGCACATGCAGACCAATACCGCCGGCCGCCTTGCTGATCACGGCGCACTCCTTCAGCGTATCGTAGATGCCGTCGATGCTGTCGTCCTTCGACGCCACCAGGAAGCACGAGCTCATTTGCGGCTTCGGGGTGCCAGCGTTGAAGAGGGTTGGAGTAGCGTGGGTGAAAAAGCCCATCGACATCAGATTGTACGTCTCACGCACGTTGTTGAGATCTCTGCCGTGGATGCCAAGGGCGACACGCATAAACATCTGCTGAGGCCGCTCCACAATCCGCATCTCACCCCTTCCCGTCTCGATGCGTAGCAGGTACGAGCGCTCCAGTGTCTTGTACCCAAAGAACTCGAAGTTCAAATCGCGGGAGTAGTCGATCATGCTTTGCAGCTCCTTGTGGTGCTGCTGCATCACCTCCCACACATCGTCGGCGACGAGGGGAGCGGGACGGTGTGTCTGCACCGTGACATGGTCGTGCAGAAGGCGGAACGTCTCCAGCAGCGACTCACTCGTCTGCTTGTGCAGGGATGTTGTGCACAGGCGACCGCCCATGCGACCATAGTCGGGGTGCTTCGTGACCGAGTACGCCGCCGTTTGCGCCACGAGCTCGTCCAGTTTGTCGTAGCGAATTTGGTCCGTCAAGCCGCGAGTCACGTTCTCCGTCAGCATGTCCACATCAAGGTGGTCGCTGTCGAGTCCCTCCATCACCCGTTCAAAGCGGCGGCGAATCTTAGAAGCATCGTACGTTTGCGCCTCGCCATTGCGCTTGATGATCAGTGGCGCCGAATCGGACATGGTTTCAATGAGAGAAAAGAGAGGAAGAAATAAAGTAGAAAGAAGCGTCACACGTGAACCAAGGCGGTGACACAATGGAGGTTGTCTTCGTGTTGTGGATGCTGCTCACAAGCTACAGAAAAAAGCGGAGGAAGAGCAACCTGGGCAGCGCGTGTTTCCGTGTGAAATAGGGTGATCAGTGTGCACTGAAGCTTGTCTCTCTGTGCGTGTGTGTGTGTGTGTATGTGTATGCGTAGAAAGGTGATGAAGGGAAGGGGGGGGGGGAACAGCTGCTCTATGAGGGGGAGGGGTGAGCGCACGGCCAAAGGGAATATGAGAGGGTATGACGTGTGCGCAGAGACTCCAAGAAGAGGCTAATGCAAAGAACAGACGTAGGAGGGAAATGCAGTGGGCGAACTGAGAGGCGGTCGTGAGGGTGCAGCGCAGTGGAGGTGTGTATAAAATTGTGGAGAAAGACACAGGAAGGGGACGAGGGGGTTTCTGCGCGTGTATGAGACGACAACCCGGTATGAGGGCACCACAGCGGAGCTCTTCAAAGCAAAGACAAGACAGCGGCAAGGACGCTGGAGAGTAGATCTGTGTAGAGAGGCGGGGGGGGGGGGTAGGAGCGAAGAGGCGAGAACAACAGCAACAGCACAAAGGAAAAGCAATTTAGCGGCGCCAAGGCACGAAGTAGCGGCGCACGCAAGAAAAGGGAAAGAGGAGAGGAGACAAGAGAGTGAGACACGTAGATGCCTGACCTCATTAAAGAAGGGGGAAATACGGCGCCTCTCTCAAATGTGGCAAGGCGTTACTCTACATCGTCCCGCGAACCGAGACACGCAGGCTTGAGTAGTCATGCGCCACCCCAGAGTCTCTTAATAGTAAGTCTACCATCGATGCGGCTCTGCGGGCATGTCAGAACCAACACAAACCGTCTCTTTATTTCGCCATGGTGCATGGCATTGTAGAGCATGGAACCCCCCCAAAACTAGCGCTGCTTGTAGTAAGTCCCGCCCCGCTAACCGTTAGTGCTCTTGACTTGCATGCACCTCTCTCCTTGTGCATACATGCCTGTGTGTGTGTGTGTGTGTATATGTGTGGCTGAACCGTTGTTTGCTTGTGTGAGTAAGTGAGAAGAATTTTGCCTCGGCTTTGATTACGAACAGACTCTCCTCTCTTCTCTTTCGCTCCCCCTCCCCTCCCCTCACAGCGAACCGACGGCGCCGACTGCATCGCTTGCGGCGTCGTCTTCTCTCTTTTTTGTTGTTGTTGTTTGGAGGGGATGACGACTACACACACCGACACATAAAACGTATGTTACGCCTCGCCAACAGCTGTTTAATCCAGCCTTCTCACTTGCTCATACTCACCAAC
Organism: Leishmania braziliensis MHOM/BR/75/M2904; assembly: GCF_000002845.2. NCBI lineage: Eukaryota > Euglenozoa > Kinetoplastea > Trypanosomatida > Trypanosomatidae > Leishmania > Leishmania braziliensis. The sequence goes on along the minus strand of NC_009320.2, from coordinate 321,143 downwards.
TACCACGACAATCTCGACAGTCAACGCCACCACTAACACCACCACCACCACCACCAGCGCGCACCCTAAATCAATTCTCGCTCAATATCCCAGGACTGTGCGAAGACCTGCACCACATCCCCACCCGTGCACCGCATGCGGTAGCTGCCAGGCGGCATCACAATCCTGACCTTCGTCATCTCCCCCGAACTGACTGAGCCAACGCACTGCCATCGATTACGCTTCCGTGCATCAGGCAGAAAGAGTGGGTCGGTCTCTTCCAACTCAATGTAGCTACGCTTTGCCAACGATGCGAGGGACGAGGAGGCGGCGGCGCCATCAATACCGTTGGCTGCTGGCCCCTTGCCTAACTGAGATAGCGGTTTACGTGCCAACGCTGTGATCTGCATCCTACACTCAATGTTTACCTCAATCATGATCTCCGGCTCCACCTCAAAGTTAAGTCCCTTCTTGACAATGCGCTGCGTTTCAGTGAACCAGAACTTGCGGTTCTGCGAGCGTGGAGGAACGCGAATGAAACGCACCTTGTTGCGGTTAGCATTGAAGGAGATTTTCTTCCGCGCCTTCCGCGGCGCAACACTCAATTTCGTCTTCATCGAGAGCACCGCGTGCGTAGGCTTGTGCGTGTGCGGCAGAAAAAAGGTGTGGGAGTAGACGAAGATGTACGCACGTGGGTTTGCTTAGTACGAGAGAGAGAGACTCAAAGGACGACGTCCTCAGTTCCAGGCAGTGGGGAGAGAGAGACAAACGGCGGCAGCAGCAATAATGATTGCACACGCCTGAGCTTGCAGCAGAATTTTGATTCTCCTCTAAGAACAACAACAACAACACAAGATGAGAGCCAAAAAAAACCCTCAATAGAGTATAGACACCTTCCTTACCTTATGCTGCACTGCGATGCGTGAGTGGACTTGTGCGCGTGTCGGTGTCGTCTTTGCGCTCATGTCGAGGAGAGAGAGGAAAGGGGAGGTGGTGCGACGCAATCGCGGCTGTCTCGATGAATGGACTGGGTGTATGGTGGTGCAGCGTGCGTCCACACCCACACACACACACGCCTCTACGCACTGAAGTTCTCTGAGAAAGAGACGTCAAGATGAGAGGATAGTGTCCTCCTTTCTTCTGTGAGCGTGTGAGTGTGTGTGGGGGGGGGGGTTGGCAAGGCGCGCGACCTCGGCGAGACAAAGAGGGAGAGGGACGGTGGTGACAAGAAAAGAAACACAAAACGGAATGAGACGGACGCAGAATGAGGCAGTGGTGATGTGCATCACTCGAGTGCCCGAGGGACAGGAGGTGCGCACAGGGTCTACCTCCTGTCCCTCGGGCGGAGGCAAGCGTGGCTCGCCAAATGAGCTGCGCAGAACCAAGGAGCCCATGCGTGTTGAAGGTTGAGTGAGTGGTATGCGCTCATCGGCACACACATGGCACAACAGAACCCGCAGTCCTCTTCGCAGACGCAGGACGATTCGCCCTCTGCTAGCATAGGCGCGCGCTCTTTGTGCGCGTGGGTGTGCTCGCTCACTTGATCGCGTGCACCCACACATCCGCACTGGGAGAGGGATCGAATTCATCGGCGGGTGACGGAGGTGGGGAGTGGGCCATGTGGAGAGAGAAGTAAAAGCGGTTGTGCATCGGGGCTTGGGGATGCAATCAAAGAGGGTGGCAAAAGTGCACCTGAATCATTTTTTTACGTATTTGCGGCCACGGTGGGTATGGTGCTGTGTGAGTGCGGCGACAGAGGGGGGGTTGAGGCAACAGAGACGGCAGCCATCAACAACAAGCACTCCACACAGCATCGGTCAGCGACAACAGCAACGACAACAACCAACACATGGGCCGACACAGTAATGTCATCGCAAGCACGCGAAGGCATCCGTGTGCTACGTTCGAGCTTTAGGCGATGACAAGAGTTCGTGCCACCATAGAGCGGAGGGGGGTGTCAAAACGAGAAGGGGAAACCGTATGCAGCCGCGGCAGTGCACACGCACGCACGCACATAGCTAAGGAGGGGAGGGGGCGGGAGTGCATCAAGCGCGTAATCGGCGCAGCGGGAAGGAAGCAGCCATCCCCACGCTTTCCCTTCGGTGCGCTCAACGATTAGGATGTCTCCATGGGAGACGGTAGCGCAAACAGGCGAACATGGCGTCCGTCTGCATACCCACTAGTGGCCAGGCCGAGGCCGTTTTGCAGAAACACGGCGTGCTTCACAGGGTCACCCTCCTGCACGTCGTACATGTCCGCGACGCGCACCATCTGAAAGTTGCCGCTGTCCGCCTTGCCAGCCTGCTCGTAGACCGTCACGCTTGGGCCTCGGAGTAGTGCGATGCGCAGCACCTCGTGGTACGCCTGCCCGCGCAGAGCCGTAAGAATGCACAGCGGCGCATCCCTTAGGTGACCGGCGTAGTCCGTGTCAGAAAACGAGCACACCGTCTGCGGCGTGTTCTGCGTTGACAAGGTTTGCACATCGTAGATGGTACCGATGCCGTTCTCCAGAAATACAATCATGTAGCTGCGGGTGTTGAATTCGGGGGTGCCTGGGGTCACGAAGGCCAGCGCCAACACACGCAGCTTTTCCGCGTTGGGGAACACCGCGACCGACTCGAGGGTAATGCCGCCACCGCCAGCACGCTGCACCACACGCGAGAGCCGCGGCTCACGCAGAAAGGAGCCGCCGAGCGCAACGCGATCGTCGCACACTGCCCAGGCGAGTGCGCTGCCCACTTTGAACTTGTCCTTGTGGACTGTCGACGTCTTCTCCGCACTCCGAGTAATAACCTCCACCTCTGTTGACCGATCCATAATGCTCAAAATGCTGTCCTGCCCGAGTACGCTCCACTGTGGCACTGAGGAAACGAGGCGGTGGTCTGGCAGCTTCATCGACCACAGATGCGTCAGGCTCACGCTGGTTCGACCCGACACCGAGAAGCAGACAAACTTGTCTGTGAAGCGTTCACCCGCGACGAGGCGCGTGTCGTCGACGGAGAACTGTGCGGCGTAAATTTCCGCCTTCTGCTCTAGTCCGACCGCTGTGGTGACCACCGCGTTCACATCGGTGAAGTACTTTTCCTGCAGCTCCTTACCACGCTCCATGAACGCGGTGGCATCGCTCTGCGGGTACAGGGACGTCTTGCGCTTGCTGCGACACCCAATCAGTAGGTACCTCTGCCCGGGAGAGGTGAGCATGAAGTCCACCTCCGGAAAGCCGCGGAGGATGGACTTTGGTGCAGCGCGCGCGTCCTGCGGTGTGCGGCGAGACGTGGCGGTGAACCCCGCCTCTTGCTGCTGATGCTGTGGTGGTGCTGCGATAGCCGACTCCTTCAATTTGCCTGCGGCTTCTTGCTTGCTCTTTCCACCGCTATTGGCTGTTCCACGCTCCTGCCCCTTGCGCATCTTCGGCAGCAGCGTCGATATTACCTGCGGATCCTGCTCGGTCAGCACGAAGGCCTCTTCCTCGCCGTTGTACCCCCGCAGCTTGCGCTCTGCCTGTTCCCGCTCTATCTGGATTTGGGAATCCTTTCTGTTGGCGCGGATCTTCTCAGTGGTGTAGGTTTTCATCAGAATGCTGATGCACAGTCGCCAGGAGAAGCGCACGAGGCAGCTCGTCATAACGACGATGATGATAAGCGCGCCAAGCAGAATGAGGAGGTCCATCCAAAGTGCCTTGCCACCGGTGGAGGCAGCACCGATGAAGACCTCTGCGGCGCCCGAGATTGAGTCAGCCAGCAGCATCTCCCGAGCTACGCCTACCGTCTGAATATCAAGGTACACCTTCGCGAGCCCCTTAACGAGGCTGTACAGCCGTCCAGAGACCGCATTCGAAATCATTTCTGCTCTCTCTCTGTCGGAGAATGCGTGGGCTTAAATGAAACACTAGGGCGGGTCTCTATGTGTGTACGTTTGTGATCTATTTCTTGTTCCTGAGGCCCGTGTGCATGTGCATGCGTAGGGGTATGGATGTATGGCTAGGAATTGGGTAGGCGCCGCATTCGACAGCAGAGATGATGGGAGAGGAAAGGGGGGAGGGGAGGGCAGGGCAGGGCATGCGTAGCGTGGGTTGGATAGAGAGGTACACAGGCATGAGCATGGAGGAGATGCAAAAGTTCGTAACATCACGCGAGACAAAGACGTAGCGAAAGGGGAAATAAAACGAAGACGGATGGGCGGTTTGATGGCAAATTGGACAGCCAAGCACCGGGTGTTGCAGGGAGGTACACACACGCTCACACACACACAGAGAGATACAACGGCCTGACAGGAGAAGAGGGCGCAATACCTCGGACTAAGAACACTCTGCGTCCTCGATTCGCTCGTCATTGTTGTTGGCACCCCTTCGTGGACTCCGCGTTGCACGACTTGACCTTCGTTGAGGGTGCGTTTGTGTCCGTAGGGGGTGGAACGTTGGTGTCTAACAGCGTCTAGAGAAAAGTGCAACGCGTGCTCTGCTGCGCCCGCCACTTGCAGGCCAGCACACAAAACAGTAGAAAACAAGACACAGCGCATGAGATGGAAAGGCGAGTGGTGATGCAGTGATGAGTATGTAGAGAGAGAGAGAAAGGGAAAAGAGTTCTGGCATACCGATGACCGCCTCTCTCTCTCTCCGCCTCCCCACCCCTCCCTAACGGCATGGAGACAAGGAGCAGCCTGCTCGTGAGATTGAGGGCGCCGCAAAGGAGCTGAAGAAGAAACAGTAACGCCAGAGCGAAAGTGCTGAGAGTTCACACATAACAGATAGAGAAGAACGTATACGCTGGGGAAAAGGAAAGATGTACTGTACAAGGCTGTCGGTGCAAGACACCGTGATCGACGCGGGGATGTCCGACCTCACTGGAAACATGAGCGACTCTACACGGCATCAGTGCACGCTGTCCACTTGCACCGACTCCCACACAAAGGGCAATAGCAGACATCGGGCAACTCAGTGCCAGCAAGGAGGAGGGCAAAGACATTGATTGATAGCTGGCACGCAACGCAAGTCACTGTAACTGTAGCCTTGTCATAGACGCGCACCTCCACCGCACCGAGGGGGCCCTCAGCAGACATTCCAGCGGCGGCATCAAAAGACGCCAGCGTTGCTGAATCCGTGTAAGGCAGTAGCGAGAAATTGGCTGACTTTCTCGCCGACTCCCCTGATGACGATGGTAATTGTGTCAGTTCAGCCTTCGCAATGACGTCAGACGTAGCTACGAGAGTGGTGCACCCATCCCTCTGAGCATTCCCTACGCTACCTACGCAGCTAATGGGAGAGGTAGTGGAGACTGTCGCCTTCGAGGCGTGAGCTCTGGAAGTGGCGGTGCGGGTTTGATTCACCGGAAGGGGTGCGAAGAGGGCCATATGCGGACGTCGGTTACCCATCGCTGCCGTCTTGAGTGGCAAATCAGCCGCGTGGTGCTTTTTATTGTTCTCTTCTCGCGCCGAAGCGCGCGGCAACGATGGGGACGCGGCGGAGGCGACGGTAGCCACGAAGGGCTCGCAGATTGGCGAGCAACTCGTGGAAGTTGAGTAGACAGCGCTGCTGGTATCTGAGGCCATTGCCTCCTCCACGTTCAGGAAGCGGGCAATGCTTTCTTGCATGGCGGCACGTCGTCCACGGGGCAGGCACGATGGAGAAGCCGACATCGGGGGACGTGTTTCGCTGGCGTCTTCTGGAACCCTGAAGGGTACAGGCGGCGCAGGAACTGCAGCGGACACTAAAGGGACACGTCTAGGTGCAGACGATCCTGTCTTGGTGTGACTGCGGCACGTTACGTATGACAGTAGCGGAGGAGGTCGCAGTGAGAGGGTGCAACCCGGACCCGTATGATGAGGCTTTGTGGAACAGTAGTGCAACGGAGAGGAGGCCGCCTCTCCGGTGAGCTCGGTGGAGGAATGCAATGTGGAAGAGCTGGGCTTGGTCACGCGCGGTTCAGCCATACAATTCCGCAGAGCTGTCTGCTGCACGGCGCTGCTGCTGTTGCAGGAACATCCTGCCAGGCTTCCGCCCCTCTCGCTGCTGCAGTCTCCGCGCAGGATTGTGTCCAGCTGCATCTCTAGCAGCAGTGGAGAAGGGATAGAGGATGTGTCAGCCTCATGCAGGTCGTCAGCTGCGGTGCTCACCGTTGCGCTTGGGGAAGTAGCCGATGCACAGAAGGACTTCGGAAGAGTAATTGGACGGTTTCCGTAGTTGCAGTAGTACTGATCGCGAGAAAGGCAATCCGTTCCTTCGTCCGCGCCTGCAACGCGGTGCTCAGCGTAAGCATGAGTGAATTTCACCGCGCTACCCGGCGACAGCTCCACTTCGATTGCGTCCATAGCCTGCGTAAACAGGCGAACGAAAAGATGAAGAGGGAGAGAATTGGTGGTGAAGGAGGGAGGTGGGAAAGGAAGAGAAAATAAAGAGGCACAAGTAGGTGTTCAGCTACGTTGCAGTGCTCACGCACGTCTTGTGGGTTGGCCCCGGAGTGATGATGAAGGTGCAGTACCACGAAGGGGCATGTGGAGTCTGGAAGCCGACAGACAGCAGACCAAGCGAGATTTGCCGTCTCCTTAACCTTGCAGAATGGAGGAACCGTCTGCACGTGGGTCACTGTATTTTCTTTTCTATGCGCTGGTTTGTGTGTGGATGGGTGTGTGGGTGTGTGAATGTTGGAAAGCTGCGCAGGGGAAGTCACCTCCTCATGGCTAACACGTGCGAAGACCTGTGACGCGGCTCAACAGGCAAAAAGGTACGAGAAAAGAGAGGCGGGGGTGGGAGGGACGTGCACCGTGAAGAAGCGGCACATGCGGCGGCCACACCAGCGAAAACAACAAAGAAAAGGGAGACAGCAGATCCTCTCCCCCCCCCATCACTGCTATGAACGCAGAGGATAAATACGCCCACACAATGCAACCAACGAGAAGGCATCCGCTTCATTTTATTAGACACGCACACAGAGACGCACACGCACACGCGCACGCCTACTCGTCAGTTCCGCACCAGGAGGCACTCTCCTCGCTTCCTTTCTTCCTCTGACGCAGCGGGAAACGGGGGAAAGGGACAGAAGGAGGGAAAGGGCACAGCACGCATCACACCAGCGAGTGCTCAATCTGCAGAGGCGCGTGTGTCACGGGGTCGCGAATCAGCCGGTACTCCTTCCTGAATTCTGCGCTCTCGTAGAAGGCGTTCAGCGTCTCCTGGGAAATATTTGCTGTGTAGTAGTCCAGTTCCGATAGGTCTATACGCACTTGGGTCGGCTCCACCCCACCAGACAGCTGGCGCTCGAACTGGCGCACCGTCTGCACCGCCACTTTGATGCGGTGACGAATGAGCGGTAGACTTTCCGTGTCGGACTCGAGGAACTTGCGGAAGCGTGCCTCCATCGCGCTGCGCAGGCTGTACTTTTGTGTCTGAATGAAGCAGCGGAGAAATAGCGAGACGGCTGCGGTGACATCCTCTTCGGTCACAAATTCCCGAAGGTGCATCCGCGCGTGCGCCTCAGAGAGGCGAATGACGGATTCCATGTGCCGCACCGTAATGGCGATGCCGCCATGCTTCGACTCCTGCCGCAGCTCGACATACAGACGCGCAATGGTGTCGGGGTCGATATTGGAGATGCGGGGAAAGCAGTGGCTCTTCGCCAACAGGATGTACTTGCGCAGTAAGGCTTGCGGGAGCGGCTTATCGCTGTCCGGGTCGTCGTCCTCGAAGCGGGAAGTATCCGCGACGCTCTCGCGCAGGTGCCGCAGCTGCTCCTCGTACTCCTGGCGCTCGCCCTCTGTTGACGCGTTCTCCAGCGCGTAGCGCAACCTCGAGAACTCTCTGTGCCGGTCACGCTCCAGCAGGCGCGTCTCCTCATGCGTCTGCGGATGGTTGCGCATGTGCGAGTCGCAGATAAACGCGGCAAGCCGCTCGTCCAACTCCACATTCACCTCATCCCGCACCACAAACAGCAAGTCGAAGCGGGAGAGGATTGGCGTGGTGAGATTCACATTGGCGTCAAACGAGGTAGAGGGGTCGTAACGGCCGCCCATTGGATTCGCCGCCGCAATGATGCAGCAGCGCGCCGACAGCGTCGTCACAATGCCGCCACGCGCCACCGAGATGGTCTGCTGCTCCATCGCCTCATGGATGGACGTTCGATCTTGGTCGGACATTTTGTCGAACTCGTCAATGAGACAGCAGCCGCGGTCCGCTATAACGAGGGCGCCACCCTCGAGCACGAAGTCGCCGTTGACGCTGTCCTTGTGCACCGATGCTGTCAGGCCCACAGCGGTCGAACCGCGGCCAGTCGTGAAGACGGTGCGGTTGGCCGTCTTCTCAACGAACTTGAGAAACTGCGACTTTGCGCAGCCAGGATCGCCAACCATCAGAACGTTGATGTCGCCCCGAATGCGATGCGACTGATCGCCACCGATGTCCTTCGGCACGGCGCCCATCATGGCGAGTAGGAGCCCGAGCTTAATGTCGTCGCGGCCGTGGATGCTCGGTGCGATTGACTGCAAAAGCTTCCTTCGGATATTGGGCGACTTGCTGAGCTCGATAATGCGCTGCCGTTCATCATCGGGCAGCAGAAACACACCCAGCTCCGTCGTGCGTCGAATGACATTGTTCGCGTGCAGAACGGTCGTAAAGACGGGAAAGCCTTGGCGGCTGTTGAGCAACGGATCAAAGTTGTTGCGGTAAATCCCCGTCACATCCACCTCCTCGCCAGGTTTCGCGCGATCAATGAGATCGTTCGTTAGAACCACCTCCAAGCTGCGTGGCAACCGCCCAGGCGGTACCTTACCAGGAGACTCCTGCAGAATTATGGTCTGATGATTTCGGTACTCCGTCAGGCGCATGTTCACGCGGAACGGCCCTTTGCTATGACAACTGGGGCACATGCTCACGCGCTGTTCCTTCTCGCCGCGCTGGTAGATGGGCCCGATTATGTATGTGCACCGCACGCAGTCGTACTTAACGGCGTCCATCTGCGGATACACCGGCGAGCGGCGGATCACCACTCCCTCCACCCGTACTAGCACATTCATGTGCACCTGGCGAAAGTCTCGGATCGGATCGCACAAGGGCAGGTCACAAATGCGAATAAAGATGTGCGAGTGCACCTTGCGATACTGCGGGTACAGCTTGAAGGTGAAGTAGTTAGCAGCCTCCTCCAGCAGCTCGATCATCGGATCTGGTGCGTCCACCAGCCACAGCGCGAGAACGCTATCGTACACGCGGCTCAGATGATCGTAGCTCAGCTGGAAACTCATGTCATTTTCGCGCGCCATTGCATTCACTTTCTCTTCGTAGACGCTGACGTCGTTTACGATGTAGTTAAAGTAGAAGTTGTAGATGCGGTTCTTAATCACGCGACGAGGTAGCTCCTGTGCAAGCCACTCTACCAACTCCCCTTGCGGCTGCCGCCAGTTGAAGCTCATCGCCTCCAGGTCACCACGCACGTAGGCGTCGTCGTTGGGGTCTCCGTAGCCCGCGTCCTCTCTGTCATCGAGGCCGCGGCCTTGATCGCCAGCTGCGGTGCCGCCGCTCCGTGCCATACCGCCCTCACCTCCGGAGGCCCACGACGCATCATCATCATCGTCCTCATCGTCCTCGTCCACGTCGCTGAAGATGCCTTCTTGCAGCTGGCGCCGCTCCTCAGCCAGCGCCGCCTCTTTCTCCCGGCGCCGCTCGAGCAGCTCATCCACGGCGATACGGCCCCCCTCGGAGATCTCGGAAACGGAGCTGTCGTCGTCTGCAATCCAGTCGTCGTCTTCGCCGACCTCATCCTCGGGCACCTCACTCTCCTCATCTGGCTCGAGGTAGTCTCGCATGAAGTTGTCCCCATAGAGGTCTTCTCCCTCCTCGTCATCGGCCTCGTCACCGGAGGAGTGGTCCACGTCGTCGGCGTCCGCAATCTCCTCTCTTCTCGGCGGATGAAGGTTCGAGGCATCGGCCTCGTTCGCAGGCGCGCGGCGCCGTTTTCGGCCAGTGGCATCTCGCCCTCTCGAGGGCCTCATGACTCCCCGCCCTCTAATTCTGCGCAGGGGAATGAGAAAAGCAAAGACGTCTGACTCGCCGCCTGCTCCTTCCGTTCTCCTCGCCGTAGTCTGGTTGGTGCAGCCTGCTGCTCCAGTAGGCTAGTTGAGGGCTCCTACACACTCGCTTTCCTTTGCTTTTTTTTCTTCGCTGACTCGTGTGTATAGGGGCCTATGTATGGATCTATTCAGATGCCGGTGGCGTCTATGAATTAAGGGAGCCGGTGTCGATGTGAGTTGCGAGAGACACCCCACATAGTCGCTCCACCTGTGTTTAGTCCCTCGATGCTTCACAGCGCGGGTGTGTACCCCCATTCAGGAATGGGTGCCTCTCCGCCTTTTCTGTGGTCTAAAGAAAAGGTCGACGGCGCCTCGTGATGGCACAAGCCTCGCACCACGTCGACGACGCTGGAGAGTGAGAGTGAAGTGCACCGATTCAAACAAAGAGAGAGAAAAAAAAAAGCAACGGAGAAGGCAGCCGTGGTACTGAGCAAGGCGGCTGCTCACAACAACACACGAGAACAAAAAAAAAAAAACGCACGCGTCAGCGCGCACACGAGTCAGTGAGTAGGCCGCTAGATGAACAGTGCGTCTCTGGCACGCATTGCGGGAGGGGCCGCGGCGAGAAACAAGAGGCATACAGAGAGAGAGAGAGAGAGACAGACAGGAGAGAGGAAGACACGTTCCGCTTGAAAAAAAAAAGGGGTAATGCATTACCTGGGCAGAAAGAGGAAGAGCGAGCGACGGTAGCGCGGGTGCACAGGAGGGAAGCCAGGGGGCAACGGCAACACTGGAGGCCACTTTGCAGTCAACATGGGTGCTCGTCAGGAAGGAGGGGCACACAGAGAGGACACTTCGAGTTGCATGCGCACAAACGCCCCTTCTCCACGCACCACCGCACGTAAGTGCAGTGCCGCCCCGATGTTCGGCGCGCTGCTTCTCTTGGCTAATGGTAGCCACACCTCTTCATGAATTTTTTTTTTGGAGGGCAGGTGCGCGCCAGGTGCCAACGTCAGGAGTAGCCGCACACAGCCATGTTATCCGCACAGCACGACGAACCACTTCGGGTCTGCGTGGGGGGGGGGGGGGAGGGAGAGGCAAAAAAAAGAATCAGCAGCAGCAGCGACGCCGCTGGATAGCAGAGAGTCTCCCTTCTTGTCTGCACGGAGGGGGGAGGAAGGCAAACAGAGCCGGGGCGAGGGTGGTGGAAGAACGCACACACACACGCAAGCAGGCCTGTGCAGTGCAACGAGGGGCGGGTGTGCCGGTGTTCGTGGGTGGGAGAAAAAAGCCGTGCACTGAAACACGAAAAAAAAGGCCGATAGAAATGCCTTCGATACGAACAACGAAAAAGAAAAAACGAAGGGACGCTCTCACAGGAAGTGAGGGTCTCTGCAACCGATGACGCGCCCGATACACCCTCACGACAACGAGGGGAGAGGAGAGCCTTTCCTTCGCCTGGGCCGGAGGAGTGAACCGTCCTACAACATCTTACCCAGCTGAAGTAGCGCAACGGTATGTGCGCCTGTCATGTGGTGCTCTTTTATTCAACGTACACAGATGGGGACGGGTCGCCGCCTGTCCATCCCTCGTTCATGTTACCCCAATCGTCTACGGCAGCGACGTCGAACCTGTCGAAGGCTGCAGTATTGCCCAAGGCTGCCGCATCGTCCGTCCTCCTCACAGAACGTTGCAGCAGGGATTCCGCCTGCACCTCTTTCCCTGATTCCACTTGAAAGCGCGCGTCGTTGCTCATCTGAAGGAGCGGTACGTCAGGCTTTCCGTCATCGCTTTCGTGCACTGCGGCGCACTTGTACGCATCCGTTCTGTGCATCGGCGGCGCCCCCCTCCGCATTAACAAACTCAAAGTGGGCCATTCGCACAAAGGGTGCCACCACAAGCACAGATATCGCGAGTAACTGCTGAAATGCAGACTCACACATCAGGCCCGCACGATTGCCGTAAAGTCAGCAGGGGTGGCAAAAAATGACCCGCCCTTGTTCACGCGGTGGATCAGCTACTTGTGGGCCTGGTGCCCCCGCTCGAAGACGCGCAGCGTCATCGCCTGCAGCAGGCCGCGCAGGAAAGGGTACCCCGCCTCGCTGACAGGGGTGTAGCGCCGCAGCTACTCCTTCGCAGCCTTGTGCAGGCTAGCGTCTGCCATGGACAAGAGGAAGTTGCCGCCGAGGACAAAGCGTCTGAGCGTGGCGCCGGCAGGGGGCGCAGCATATGGTACGCTGTGAGCGCTTTCCCGAAGCCTTCACTTCGCTAGTTGCTAGAATGTAAGCGGGCACCCATTCTGCTTTAAAGCCGCACTGCGTGAGGGGGGAAGACGCTGGCGACCTTAGTGAAATCACTGCTGCCCCTGTTTCATATCGCCGTGTGGGTTGAGCACGGCAGCAGTTGACAGCGACAACTCCATGAAGATACTGACGAGTAAGAAAGTGCCGTGGTGGGTTGTCCATCAGCACCTGCCTCACAGCTGACTCGCGCAGCTGCGACACATTGAACCAGCATTCGCCGTTGAACCATCTTAAGTGCACATTCGCGCGAACTGGCATCCGTTCTTGAGCAACGCCCTGCTCGCCTTCATGGAGGGCTAGATTGAAGGAGAGAAACGTGCGGTGCAAGAAGGAGAGGGATCCGGGGTAGTCGCACAGAAGACACCTCCGCGCGAGGGTGGGTGCGAGATTGACTCTTTTCAGGTACTCCTTCTCTGCCCTCGCATTCCAACAGTCATATGCAGTCGGATGGCCGCACATCGCTGACTGTGCTGGAGCAACGCCGCGTGTCGGCCGGCATTGCATGCGGCCTGATCGGTGCCAGGTCTGTCACCCCGCCTGTGCCATTGGTCATCTCCTCCCTGATGCACCGGGCAAGCAGCGGGAATCCACGCAGGTTCGTGGAAGCCAAACTCGCACATTTCACCACAATATTGAGCGGCCGCGCGCTGGGAAACACGGCGTCGCTGCCGGCAAACTGATCGGCGCAGTAGAAGGCGGTAGCCCCCACACCAACAGTAAAGTGATTGCAGTACAGGACCGGGTTGCCGTTGGCGCGTTCAGGAAACAGGTGTGTGCCGAACAGCTCTGCGGCCTGCCTTAGCGTCAGCCACAGTCGCGACACGTACTTGTTCTCAACGGCACGGTGCTGTATCCATAGTGCTGCGGGCACCGCGAAGAAAAAGTTTGTCTGCGTGTGCGGGCGGTACCGGCCCGGGAATTCGGTGTCGCCCATAAAGAAAATTCGCTGCTCCTACGCGCTTGCCCCTCGCGGACGACGCCAGTAGTGACTCCAGTTGTCGCTCCTGTTGCCACCTCAGTAGCTGCGCGGCCGTATAGGTGCCAACCAGCAGCGAACCGTTCAAGGCAAGCGGGTGCTGAGAGGGTGTTACCGTCTCCCAGACGGGGTCAGGGGGAGAACTGGGAAGCGCTTGCCCACTGCTGCTGCCATTATGGTGGTGGTAAACTCGGCACCGCCGTCGGTGGTGGAACTGAAGCACTTGCTGGAGTTTATCGTGCGAGTTTTACGCGGAGATAGTGGCAAAGCCGCGCAGGAGCCACAAGCCAGCTGCGCATCCGCGGCGGCAGCGGGAGTGAATGACAGGACTTGAGTGTGTGGGAGGGCCTGCTCAGGAGGGGTGAGGTACGGAACCATAAAGTCGAGAAATTCCGCGCGTAAGCACCGGTTCTATGTCGGCGCAGAGTTCACACGATATCAGCCTGTGCCGATAGACGCCGTCGCATCGCCCATGCCACCACCCGAGGTGAGAGTGACGTCGCAGAGAGTCGCATTCGGCAGAATGTACACATTGTACGGCTTGGGTGCCGTGTCGAAGGCGTTACGCGGCACTCACACGTCGCTCTGTAGCTTGTGGCGGCACGCAAGGGCCGCGAGCTGATGATTGAGGATCTCTGGAGATAAGGCGCTAGTGAAGAGACGCTGCTGGCGACAGTGCCGGTGTAGGCCATGCATGCTGGTCGCCGTGCTCCCCTCTCCGATATGCTTGGTTGTGTGTGTGTGTGTGTGGGGGGGGGGGGGGGGGGAGGCCTTTCCGCAAGTCTGACGGGAAAGGTAATGATGGAGCTTCACACAGATGCCCATACAACCATGTGCGATGCTCCCTGAGGTAGCCACCTCTGCTCTCCCTTGTGTGGCAACGGGGATGATAATTAGCAATAAGGTAGCGCATGAGGGGGTCCCGGTAAGGCCTTTATGTCGACAGTGGTCGTGTGGGGCGTATCAAGTCTACGTTGCATCGTACGTGCAAGACAAACAAAGGAGGGGATGAGTGAGTGGGACCAAGCCAACGCGCGCCATGAGATGAGAAAGGGAAAAAAGGGAAGAAAAACTCAGCAACATGGGGAGCACGATCAAAGGCGCGTGCAGTGCTGGCACCAGGGGCTAGGGCTTCTCCAGCAACGTTAGCGTACTTGCTTGAGTGCAAGGTAGTCCTGGACACACGAGAAGAACAGGGAGAGGGTGGGCACAAAGACACACAGCCAGACGCCTATGGGAAGTGCACAAGCGATACCACGACTGCCTTGCTGGTGGTGCATGTGCTGTATCGTGTTGCTCATTGGGTTTCCTACACGCCGTACGTGCGCCACGAGGGAACTCGAGAACGCGTGAAAGAGAGACGGCCACAGTGACATGCACGTAGGCAGCACCATCACCGTGGGCATCTTTGCTCAGAAACAGGGGGGCAACACGAAACGATTCCAACCGGCGGAGCGAAATTTGCGTGCACTGGAGGGGAGGGGGCAGCGACGAGCACTCGCGAACGAGTGATACTTCTCCTTTCCTTGCCTGCGCGCTACACTACGAATTTGCCGCTCACCACGCGCGTTGCCAGAAGCCTACCGGGAGAGCTCCGTTACGGGGACTCCGGCTACAGAAGCAAAGTTGTCCAGGCGCGAAGCCATAGAGAGCCGCACCTCAGAGCATCGCTCCGCGAGCTCCGCCGCCAGGACCTCTCGCTCGAGACAGTGACGCTGCACGCACGTCTCGTGCCAAGCAAACTGTCGCTGGAGCTCCACGGTGCATGCCACGGCGACGGTGTTCGTATCGCTGCTATTGGTGTCATCATCCCCTTGAGGACTCGCATCCACATCATGTACGTAGTGTTCATGCAAGGTTGCCGCTGCCGCCGCAGAGTCTTGTTCTACACCGCGGTAACGACTGCGGCCGCGGCCTCCTCGACCACGCGCACCACGAGTCACTGGAGCAGAGCCGCGTCCTCCATAATGGCCGCTGCGCTTCCCGCGGGCCTGCGCTGTCCGGTATGCCGCCCGCTCGGTTGCGATGGCGCGAAGGTGAGTGAGGTGGTACTCGATCCACGCATCCAAGTCTCGCAATTGCTGGATGTAGCGCATGATATCACACCGACTCCCGTGTGTGCTGGCAACAAAATACTCCAACTCGTTCATCTTTTGTCGCTCAACTCCTGAGAACGCCCTTCTCTTTTCTGAATGCTGAGGAAGAAGAAGAAGTACGGTTTGCGAGTGTTGATTGCCGCGAGGGGGGGATAGGAGGCTGCGGAGTCAAAGCGACGGAGCTGACAGAATTGAGTCGAAAAAAAAAGCGGGCAGCGGAGAAGGAAGCGAATATGTGTGGGTTTCTATACACACGTACTCTGTGAATAGGCGCTTGAGATTCCACCACAGATGGAGAAGCAGAGACAACTCACACAAGCTCCACTCGTTAGAGTACGACCCCCCTGCCCGTCTTGTTTGCAGCTGCAGTCGTGTCCACAGTTGTAGACTAAGCAACAGCGCGGCTGCCAGCCTTGGATGAAGGGGACAAAACAGATGGAAAGGGGTCCCTCTTGGTTCGCTCGCACTTCTTCTTTCGGCTCTTTCGATCTCTATCCCTTTCTGCGGTTCTCAAATCAAGACAGGTGAAACTGAGTGCTTGTTTTTTGGGGGATTGCGGTGATGCACGCCACGGTTCCGAACGCGAAGGAGTCAATTCACGAAGCTCCTCCTGAATTGACGAAAAGGAGAAGCACGCAAGGAGCAGCAGTGCTGCGCGAGAGTAATGAAGCGCGCTTGGGTGTGAAAGTATGTGTGTACGCTTGAGCACGTGCAGAGGCATGGGTGTCACACCCGCCCACATACACAACAAAACGTCTGCCTCCATCAAGGCACAAGCAGAAAACAAAGAGAAGCATGAAAAAGAAAGAAAGAAAACGTGAGGCGATCATCACAGTAGGACAAAGCGTCTTGATGGCAGGCGTAAGGGGTAAAGCAACTTTTGAGGGAAGGGGTACGGCTTTTGGCAGCTGCCGCAGGCTGCATTGCACATCCGCCGCAGCCATCATGATCCGCTTTGAAGAAGAGAGGCATATATATGCGATAGCTAATTATTGAATACGCACTTCTTCTTGCTGATTTCATTGATAAAACAAAAGCTCGTAGCAGCCAAACACTGACGACAAAGACTGCACGCACAGACGCACATACACAAATGAATGGGTATGTGCAGGTGTGGAGCAGCGTGACACCGTTGAAATCCGTCCTGCGCCCTCCCCCCCCCTCCCACTGCTTATCGCTTCACAGTGTACCACATGAAGATGGTGGAACAGTAAAAAGTGCCCATGTAGTGATCACAAGACCCCGCACTGCGAGGCCGCTTCTCTTTTATGTCATGTGCTGCGGGTCTTTTTTTTCTTCCTTCGCTGATGCTTTGGTTTCTGTGTGCCCTTTGTGACAGGCACCTCGATTGGTGTGCTTCCATCTCGGACCTACGAGGGGGGGGGGGGAGGCGATGTGGCGTCGCCTACACACGCACGTATGTATGGACGCCCTCCCTGATACCTCCGATAAGGAGCAGCCATACCCAGAGAATCAGAGTCGCATCGTCAACACGTCCACAGGCAGACGAAAAGAGGGAGGAAACACATCGAAACATTTCAAACAAACGAGTAACCAAAAGCACAGCCATGAGAAGAGTGACGTTTCCCTCGTTCTTTGTTCCTCCCCAGATGGTCAAAGCACAGCGCAGAACTCAGTAGCAGCGTATCTGTGCGCGTCCGCCCCTTGCATGCCGTGAACACACACCAGCCTACCAGTATTCACACAGCACAGACCCATTCAATTACACCGGCAAAAGAGAGGTGCTGACCATCACACACCTGCTACACCCAACCACCACCACAGGGGGGAGGAGGAAGTAGAGGAAAACAAAAGTACGCACATTCTCTTCGTATTGGCGTACGCGCTATCATCGCCACGAACATCAATAACGTTCCTCTTTGGAGGCAGCTAGGAGGAGGTGGAGGTGGTGGGAGGAGAAAGAAGAAGAAAAAACAACGGCAACAGAGAAAGCGAAAAAAAAAAAGAGGGCGCGGAGTTGTGAGGAAGACACGCACAGAGAGAGAGGGGGGGGGGCGAGAGCTTGTGGGTATACGTGTATGTTTCTCCCTGAAGACAACTCGTACACGCCTGAAACGGTGGAGTCCTCTCCGCGACGGTCAGTAGACAAGACTGTGCGTCACAACGATAGAAGCAGTCGTTTTCAACCACCCTTCTCCCAATCACAAACACTCGCCACACGCACGCACGCACGGCTCACCTAAACTAAACCCATAAAAATAAATAGAAAACAAGGAGCACACGTACGTGCAGGATCTGTGAGCGTTTGCAGTTCGATAGAGAGACGCCCAAAGGTTCATCGAACACACAAGAGAAGAGGAAGAACCGGAAAAAGAAAGTACAAGTGAGAGAGATTTGACTCTCAGAAGTAAGCGGGAAGATGGCTAAGCCACAATCTAAACGGTCACCTTTGGCAGCAAGAGAAACATGCGATTACAGAGGCACTGGAAAGAAAGAAGAGACACGAATAACAAGGAGAGGTCGAGACGAAATCGAAGTGGATGAAGGGAGGGAAACAGACAGAGGCACCAAAAGTGGCAAACCAAAAAAAGCGCCACCTCCCCTCATCAACATCGGCGATCACCACAACAGCTACAGCACGCCGACACACACACACACACACACGCACGCATGCACATAAGAATAAGTGCAGTAATTTTAAGCGTACCACAACGCTAACAAGAGAATGAGAGAATGAGAAAGGGTTTTTCTTAACTCCTGTTATATTCTTTGCTTGCCATTCAGGCGTGACACGGACGTGTTTGTGGGCGTAAAAGGAGATGGTAGTATCAATACTCTAGCTGTCTTTCTCACTCCTACGTTAGCTTTCTCCGTGGGCAGAGAGGCGTCCGTGAAAATGGCGAAAAAGAGAACGATACATGAAGAGGGGCAGGCTAGAGGCACACACGGAACGAAACAGAAACACTCGACCACACGTACAAAGAACAGAGAAGCGAAGAAGAGAAACAAAGAAGGAGGGAGAGAAGGAGCAGCATTGTCACCCCCACATACCTGGTGCAACTGCCGGTAGAGGGAGAGGGAAGGGGGGAGGGGGGGGGACATCAACAAGCGCCTGAGTACCACTCAAGCTTTGAAGATCAAACAACTTAAGAAAGAGGCGACGACCCAAAAGTGATCATTAGTGTAACATGTATAACCCAGCTCTGGTTCTCTCTTTCTGGGAACGTATTTGGCTGCGCACCTACGTCAGTTGCCGAGCGCTATTGATTTTTCAGAGGATGAGTGTACAGCAGCAGGAAGAGGACGGAGAGCAGCAGCAGGGCTGAGAAGTAAAGAAGAGAGAAAAGAAGAGAGGTGTTAACCCACAAGTAGAAAGAAACAAAGATAATTTTGTTAGCGTCGCCAATCCTTGGAGCAGTATCGGTTCTGTCATCTGAATGTGACCCCCCACCCACGGCTCAAATGCCACGCTCCCGCCCCACAGGTCGCCCCACAGACACTCCCATTATCCTGGTCGCTACCTGGTGCATCCTTCGGGGTGGCGCAGGCTCCCCACACCAGTGGGCAGCGAGGGCAGGGCGGGATACGTTCGAGTCACCTTGACACTATGCCTGTCATAGGGTTGGCACAAGCGCGTTCAGTGTCGCAGGTATCCCCGACGCAGCGCCATCCAGGACCTGGCCGCCGGCATCAGTAGCAATGAATCGCTCAGGCTTCTCTACGCCGTGGGCGCCCCACCCTGTCACTACGAGAAGTGGTTCAGCATTGCCAGCAATAGGGGGCTGCCTGGCTTCCACACAGAGAGAGAGGGTGTGTATGTGGGTGCTGAGCCCTGCTAACACGCTGAGGGGGTCCCCCCGCCCCCCATCAGGGTAAAGGGGAAAGAGGAGAAAAGGAAGAAAATGGGCAAGCAGTCAAGGAAAGCAGTTGAGATCAAACATCCCTACTGAAGCAGCGACACTCTTGTTACCCCCCTCCCCCCCCCCACACACACACGCATGCGTGCATGTGTGGATGCGCATGGATATACACACAATACCGCGTTGACTTGAACTCCCCCATGAAGGAAACGAAACCCCCCCCCCCCCCCCCCAAAAAAAAAAAAAACGAAGAAAGGAATTTGAGGAATAACAGCAGCAACAACGACAACGACGACGAAAAAGAAAAGAAATAAACGAATGAAAGCAGTACGCATCTAAGAGCGTCACATCACTGTATACCTCCATGCGACTCGTAAAGATATGAGATGAACACCACTGGAGGAAGCACAACGACAAAGAAGACGGGAAGAGCTTCTGTTTTTTTTTCTGGCTTCTTCCTGTGGAAAGCATCGAAGGAGTGGAAAAGACAAGCCACTGCAACCCTACAAGACACCTCTCTTGGAAGGGAGGGGAGTGGTGCTCTTTCTCCGTATCAGCTACAAAGGTAAAGAGTTTGATGAGGCACACACACCGGCGCATCGTCTTTTCTCTCGCGCTCTCGCCCTCCGCCCGGTCTCCCTCGTTGCTTCAGCGATGTCCTCTTATCGTTGCAGAATAAAGAGAGAAATGTGAACCTCGAACGGTAACATGCCTAAGAGAGCGACTGTACACACGCAGCTGCTTCCTTTTACTATCTACCCTCACAACCAACCCTGGCTCTCCCCCCTACGCCACAAGCCACTCATTGCCCTTCATGGCCTGCTCTCCTTTGCTTAATTGACGACGTCAGGGCTCCCTGCGGCTCATTTCCTTCTCTCCCACTTTTCATACCCTTGTCGGCTCACGCACCTGTTTTGCACACCCCCACTCTCCTTTACGCACTTTTGTCGCTGTTTTTCTTTTTCATTTGCTCCTTTCGCCTCCCGCCTCTGCAGTGGGCAAACTCGGCTGTGCTTCATTCTCGTCTCGTTTGTCACATTTCACAGGAACATGACGCCGCTCCGATCTTGTCGACACACACCCACACCCACACCCCACCCACACCTGCACCCACACCCACATGTATCGCCCACGCATACGCACAAAGGAGAAAAAAAAAAGAATAAAAGACATGTGGGCTCGTGTGGCTCATAAACTTTTCGTTCAGTGTGATTATCCCTGACGAAGAGCACATGAGGGGATCTGTGTTTTGCTTGAGCACTTTCTTTGCTTTGAGAGCGAATATGGCGGTGTGTCTTCCACCTGCCGCTCGCCCTCGTGTATGAAGCAAAACGTTGCCAGTTAGGGACAGCCCCTCCTCCCCCTTTTCAAGTCCACTAATGCAAACCCACCGAGGGCAGCGGTGTCTCGCGCAGTCGGTAGACACCGATGGTGTCGTTGCCGCCATACACGAAGCCCATCTCCTGCGGGCACCACCGACGCAGCTCTCGGCGCACTGGGTAATTTCGTATGAGCTTGTAGTAGGATTTGAGAAGCATGTGAAAGCGCCAGTCCCCTGTGGCGGCGGTGTCGCCGATGTAAATGAGCATCGTGCCGCCCTCCCGAGTATAGTACTCGAGCGCCTCAAAACCCATCGAGCTCTCCTCCCGCTCTCGCGAACCAAACGGAGGCCAGCAGAGCAGCAGCACCGACTGCTTGCAGTTGAGCGAGTAGAGGGAGATCGGGCCCCCCATGGAAACGTGCACGCTGTAAGTCTTTTTCAGCGCGAGCGCATCAAAGGCGAAGATGGGGATGGTGCGCTCACCGTAGAAGTCGCACCGCACGTTGTCGAAGGACATCGTAGGAAAGCGCTTTCGATCCACCGCCCACTCCTCTTGAAGCGGCACCTGGTGCATGACACGGTTGAAGACGTGCTCTACGTATCCAGCACCGCTCCCGACGCTGATGATGGCCTCAACATTAGGGAACTCCTGCACAATACTGTTCATCGCGTCACGTGCGTGTACTGGTGAGAGGAGGCTCCATGCAAAGACGATATTCGCCACACGGTGGGCCTCAAAGGTAAGCGGGATCTTAAACAAGTCTGGCAGCAGGCCTCGGTAGCGATCCACCTCCGTCTTATACAGCTGGTAATCGTCTCCAACGCTGCGTAGAATGTGCTCCACAAGGTACGTGATGTATGGAAAAAAACACATAAACGTACAGCGCGGACACTGGCGGAAGTGGTGCTCCGTGCCCAGCGCCGCCTCGCAAAACTCATCTATACCGGAGTAGCCACACACATCACACGCCCACACATCGCTGCCTTGCAGCTCCCTCGCCCGCTGCGTCAGCCGCGCCACCTCCTCCTCCGCCGACGCCAGTCGCAGCACTCGCGCAGAGGCACAGCTGGCCTCGTCGTGCGGCAAGAAACAGCCACTAAGAAAGGGGCAGAAGGCAAACGCGGCGTACACCGGGCACACTGACACGCCATCTGGTTTGTAGATCGGTGTCAGTATTGGTAGTGACCCATCCGGGGCCATTACGTACTCAGGTGAGGGACGTGCCGCCATCACATGCGGGGAGGCGCGGCGCTGGTCGCGGTACACATAGGAAATGTAAAGTGTCAGCTTGCACATGGGGCATTCGCAGGAATCTGAGTTCTCGTGATATTGAAACTGTGTGCACACCACCTCCGTTTCGCCGGAGCACTGTCCATCGTCTGAGACAGGCGTGGTGCCGTTGGAGCTGCTGTTGCGCTGGCCGAGGGGGCTCGTCTCGGCCAACGCGGCAGCCAATCCGCCTCTCGTGCCCATATCGTCTGGCGTCTGACCAGACGTGAGGAAGGGCGAAAATGTGGTCGGTGAGTTTGCCGTCGCTTTCGAGGTAGAATGCAACTCTTTTGGGTACTTGATGGCCAGCACTGGGATCACCGGTATGCTTGCTAGCTTCTCTGAGCGTGCATGCCACCGCTGCGATGCCTCTGGCGATGACATGCCGTCCCTCTTTCTCTCGCCTATTCTCGGTTGCCTTACCTTTGTCCTTGCTGGCGCGGTGTCGTGCGTAGCACAGCCGTGACAACCTCCCCTAGTAGGCGGGGAGAGGGAAAGTGACAGATAGAGAGTGAGGTGGCGCCTTCAGTCGAGTCACTACGAAAGACAGAGAGTGGAACGAATTAGTGCGAAGGCGGTGCGCGTGTGTGTGTGCGTGGGTGGTGTGGGTGCGTATATTCGCTTTTGATGAGGGGGCCCGAAGAAGGCGGGTGTCCCTGGAAAAGGAAGAGTGGCGGGGCGCGCGAGAGCCTGTGGGCGCTTCTCGATGTGGTGCTCTTCAAGATAAGCACGAGAAGCGTAGAAAAGATCGAAAAGGACAAAAGAGAGCGGTAGGTGGGAGCAGACACGCACACACAAGTGCAGAGAGAGAGGGCGAGATAGCCTTGATTCCGCTTTGTGGCTTCGTAATACAAGAGGAAAAGGAAGGGACGGAGGATATTGTGAAACACACTGGGAGAGACACAACTCGCTGGAGGAAGGAGAAGGTTCGAAGACGTTGTCCAGTGCTACCAAAACTACCAAGCTAGAGACTTCGGAAGCTCCGCACGAAAGAGATTGAGAAAAAGAAAGGTGGGGAGACAGGTAGCAAGGACGTAGTCGTGAGGCATGACATAATAAATTTACAAGAACACAAAGGCGGAAAAGGGAGCAGAGACGTGCCTGACATAAATGAGCGTCCACGCACATGTGCTCCTGCAACCTCGGCGAGTATATAAATAAATCTACCCACATGTATATATACATGTGGGTAGATTTATTTACTTGGGTATGAATCCCTGCATTGTTGCCTTATCCAAAGTGCGTCGATGCTTTGCTTTTCCCTAGCCGCATCTTCTTCGTCTCGTGTGTTACTGTTCTTCGTTTCTCAGTCCGCCTCGTGCGCGTGTGCGTTCGTCCGTGCGTGCCTTCGAGAGAAGGAAGTCGTGAAGAAAGTGGAAAGGCGCTGCAGATGTGCAATCGGCAGCGCTGTAGTCGTGAAGATGCTACTTCCGAAATGGAAAACAAAAAGGGATGTGCGCATTCAAATATGTAAGGTCCAGCAGCAATCGCAGTTGTGTGGGACAGCGGAGGTAAGGATGTGTTGTGTGATGGCGCGCGTGTGGGCGTGCGTTTGTGTCATTGGAGACCATAGAGACAGGCGGAAGAGATGCATGAAAGCGGATGCAGCCAGCAAGGAGAGAAAATATATGTATATATATATTAGAGCGGCCTCAGCGCAGGGGTGATAAGGGAGCAGATGAAAGAGGGCTGAATGAAAAGGAAACAAGGAGAAACATCGTACGCCAACAGAGCGTCGACAAGTCACCCGTAGTAGCGCCCCTGCAAGGTGGCCCCTTTCTCCTTCAAAGCTTCCTACGCCATTTGCATGGTGGTAGGTTGCCAATGATGGTTGCCGAAGATTTGCGGCACGCTCCTCTTGCCTCAATGGCGGAAGTCCAGAAAACACAGCCGTATCTTCTATTGCAGCCAGCGCAGCCGTGCAACAACCCTTCCCGAGGGGTAGACCACGTCACGGAGGATTCGTTAAAGGGTAAATGAACTCCACAGATCTTCACAGTGAGTTTATCTCTTTCTCCTTACCTCGACAGCTCCGTGTGTTTCGCGTTCCTTCGACACCATTCGTGCGCGTGCTTCGTTTGTTGGTGAGGGGCTTCCTTTGCGTGGGCGCTTATTGCGTTTGTATTAGTAGTGATACTGGGCTATTATGTCATTCGGCAACCCTCCCTTCTCTCTCTCATGGCAATCGTGATTTCCACCGGCATGCTCTTGGCCGCAGATGCTGCTGCCCTTTGGTGTTGGCCACGGCATCCCTGGTCGCACATCTGACTGTCGCCTTCCCTCCCTCTCCGGCCCCTCTCTGACAGAAACTGCCGCGATCGCGCCCGATTAGCGCGCACATGTGTCGGTACGGAGAATGGGGGAAGGCGACAGGAAAGTGGAGAAGCCGCTTGGCTTCATCAGAAATGTAGGAATGCGCTCCTGGCAGCTGCTGGAGCGAAAGAAGAGGGGGAAAAAACAAAGGCACAATCAAATGGAAGAGGAAGCGAAACGCACAGAGGCGCACACGTACACGTGCGCACATAAAAACACCTCGAGGTCGTTGCCAATTTACTAGACGCAGTACAAGAAAAAAGAGAGCCCTTAGTGACGACTCACACCGGCACGCAGACACCTTCCATCAGAAGCGAAACAAACGCACACAGCCTCAAAACAAATGGACAACAAATGCACCATAAAAACGCATCAGAGGAGTGCGCTCTAAGCACAAAGACTCGAGCACGACACCTCACAGAAAGTAGTCGGACGGAAGAGGCACAGGCGAAACGATGTGGCAGCACACACCCACACAGTCATACGCACATACGTACTGCGTGACACCAAACAAGGAGACGAAAACAGACAAGACTGGACGGAATACACTTCACATAACACTCTGAACGACGGTGAAGAGTACCCTCTCTTGTCTGCCTTTCGCATTGGTCTGATGGGGTGACACAACAGTCAGTTAGTCCCCATGCCTCCCCTCACACCATGCGCACACCTTTCTGTCTCCTTTTCCAATCCCTCCTCCCTTTCCCTCGGCCCTCAAGAAGCGCAACTGGAAACGCCCCCTCTACCTTTTGTCATTCAATCCGCGCTCCCTTTTAACTCTCTTCCCTTCTTTCGGATGCCAATTTCCCTCGCTCTGTGATAGGAAGTCATGGGCGAAGGAAAAAAAAAGAGAAGGAGGCAAGAGGAGCAGCGAGTCAGGCAGGGGAGGGGGAGGGAGGGGAGGAGGCCCCCACAGAGAAAACAGGATTCTGAAGGGGGAGGGGAAAGGTAGACGAGAGAAGTAGCCAAGGCGCACTGCTTTCCCTTTTACAAAGGGGATGACCTTGTTCGCTGCTTTCGTTCATTGCCTTTAGCGAGCTGTGCTTTTTTTTCCCTGCTCCCCTTGTCTGCTCAGATGCATTGCTGCCACAACTGAGCTCCCGCCGAAGCTTTCCCACCGCTGCCCGCTACACAGATGCCATCTGCGACGACAGTAACCCTCTTCTGTGTGTTGCGTACCCCGCCATCAAGCACGCACACACAGGGGCACACCCCATCCGCACACACACACACAAACACTCTATGTTAGCTGTGAAAGATGACTTTCATTTTGTTTTTATATTGGAATCTCAGGGAGCTGAAAAGACACACAAAGTATGAGCGACAAGAAGAGAATTGGTGAAGAAAGGTGCAGCGAGGCCTCTGCACCACCTCAGCACACGACAACACGTACCAATGCCCTCTCTCGTCCTCTCTTGTTGTTGTTTTTTTTTTCTCTCTTCTAAGAGCCTAGAATTCATCGCTGAAGTTGTTGTTTTGACGCCCGCCATCGCGATCGCCGCCGCGGTCCTGGCGACTGTTGTAGTTGCGACCACCACGGCCACGACCGCGGCCACCGCTGAAGCCACCACGACCACTGGGGGCACCATCCGGTGGGCGGGGACCAGAGGGGAGCTTGGCGCCGCCAGGGGCGGTAACGTTCTCAGCGCGAGTGCGGCCATCCTGCGAGGCCACCTCGAACTCAACTTCCTGATCGACCGCGAGCGCGCGGTAGCCGCCCGTCTCCGTCTGGAGAGCAGAGAAGTGAACAAAGTGCTGCTTCTTGTCCGCATTGTCCTCGATGAACCCAAAGCCGCGGCCACTCATCCACGAGACGACCTTGCCGGTGTTCAGCAGCGCCAGTGACGGTGCAATGCGGTGCACAGAGGAAACACGGAACATGGTTGCTGGGAATCACCGAAAAAAAAAAAAACGAAGAAAGGCGAAGGGGGAGGGGGCCTACGATGATAATGGTGTTGCAGTGGTTCTTTCCTTGTTCTCCGAGTGGGTAGATATTTGTGGGGAGTCGGTGACAGAGAAGAAGGGGAGGGGAAACAAAGACACAAAGAGGTGCAATGCTATATGGTGGCAGCACGATGCTGTGAGTGATACACATTCGTGAGGTAAGCAACGACGAAGGGCGGGAAGTGTGTATGCAGGAAGAAAGAAAAAGGAATTGAAGAGCGAAACGCAAAGGAAGAACATAGAGAAAAGAGATGACATTAACGACGATTGCACATGTGCTGATCCTCAGCATTGGTGCGCACCGAGTTAGAGCAGCGGCATGAAGGAAGTGCATAGGGAAAACAAAGAGGGGGGATGTACTTGAGTGCATACCGAGGAGTGGCAATGCGAAGAGGAATGGCAAGAGTTGGGAAGAAAGGGATGGAGGGACAGAGTCGACAGAAAAAAAGGAAAAAAATTCCAACAGCGCACGCCACTATGTTGCTGCACTACTCCTCCCCTTCTTATACACCCCACCTTCGCCCTCCTCCATCATCTTCTGCACTTCTCCACATCCACTCAAGCATAACCTCCCTCTCGATGCCCATTCAGCACCCTCATAGAGCCCCGAGGCGCGCTGATACCTCACACTTCACAAGGAATCAAGGAAAGAGAGGAGACAGCACTGGATAGAGGGGAAGAGAAGGCGGATACACCAATGTGCATGCAGCTAAGCTACTTGTTTTTTCCCACCTCTCTCCCTACCCCTCACTGTAAGCAACAAGTGGGTCGCATTGTTTCGTGTATCGTTGTCGATTTACTCGCTATGCCAAACATCCTCTGTGCAGCCACGCAGCAGTAACAGTAGCAGAAGTTACGATTCTACACAAGGGGGGAGGGAGGAAACTGAAGAGTGGAACTCACAATTTAAAAAAAGAGCCCGAAAACACCGCGTGGGGAGCAGAATCCATGCAAGGGAAAAGTCCCACTTGCTCACCTCTGACCACAGCGTTAGCTTTCCTACTCGGTTTTTCTTGTCGCCCTTGCGATGCAGACACACACACACGAGGGGTTGGGGCGCACATCGTTGACACGGGATGCACCTCCCCTCTCCTAGGTGCTGCTTAACTAGACGTGTTGCGAGTAGAGTTCACAGAAGCGGCGCCGCTGCCGTCGGTGACACACCCAAGAGTCTTGGTCAGGTTCAGCAGCTCCAGAACCTCGACGTCAAGGCTGGAGAGTCCCATAAAGCGCTTGTGAAGGGGTGAGGTAAGGCGCTCCTTGCCTGCATCCAAAACACTGTCAATGACTTTGCTATGCTTCTGCCAACACTGAAAAGTGGCATCGGGTAGGCGCGTGTAGTAGGAAGTCCGCTGGGGATCGTGGATACCGTGTTTGCTGCCAGCAGGAGTGAGCATGTAGAGGCGCCTCACCTGCATCGAAGATGGCGCGCAACTCACCGACTTCTCCTCGGCCTCAGAGAGATTTGAGTATTGGTGTCCAGGCAATATTTGCACAAGTACTGGGCAGCCGCATGAGATGTAGCAGGGAAAAATGCACCCCGCCGTCGCTTCCAGGGCGTCCTCGTCCTGCACCGTATCCGCATTCAGAGGCGTTGCAGGAACAAAAACCTGCTTGGAGGAGAAGGCCACGCATTGCGCGCCGCACGCTGCTTGTCTCTGCAGCTTGACCTCTTCGTCCCTCATCGCGGCAACGCTGACGCCACTCAAGGTAGCTGCAGTGTTAGCGCAGAGTCGTGTGACGAGGCGAACCAGCCCAGTCTGGGTATCCGAGGAAAAGTGCGCCACCTCCCCTCTGTACCGAAGAAGGCTCGCACAACGCTCGTGGTTGCGCCTCGTCCAAGAAATCATAACGCGACACCTTCACTTTCAGTGGTACCTCGCCACGCGCGCCAGTACCACAACGTTTTCCCTTTAGTAAGTGCCCCTTTTCTAACGCACCCGGGTCCTCGACAAAGCGATCCGCGCAGCGTCGCTATTGTCGGTGTAGAGTGGGAGGATGCCTCTATCGTCTTTCGCCGCACGGAGAGATTGTGGAGGCAACACAAGAAGTAAAGAGGGGGAAGCAGGGAGAAATCAAGTGATATAGCGCAATCTTCGACGCCGTGTTCATCAGTGTGCGCAATGTGTGCATCACACCCCACATTTGTCCTACTCTGTACGGAGCAGGCTGATGCGGAGAAGATAAGTAGTGTGCTCAGCTCCGACGAGGTCCATTGAGAACGTGGGGCGAAGAGAGGGGCACACGTCGCCAACTCGCACAGGTACAACACGTTCGGGTCAAAGGGTGTTGGGTGGCACGCCATACATCCTCTGTGCTGGCGTTTGGGTGAGGCCCCAGCGTCAGACCCATTCATTTTTTTCTTTTCCCCATGCCCCCTCCAAAAGACAAAAATGCATGTCTTTTTTTTTTTGCCTTTAGCTCTCCTGCCGACTTTCTTTTATTATTATTATTATTATTCGTGTGTGTTGCGTTTGTGTGACTCCAAACATGTAAGACTTCTCCAGAAAATGACCTCTCGCACACACGTGCTCTCTCTCTCTCTCTCTCTCGGCTGTTCCCACATATGCGCACACCCGACAAGTGTCAGGCTTTAACACGGACGAGGAGGCTAAACAGGCTCAGGGCCCTCACATTCAGGAATGTGTCTTTTCTCCGGTGGGTCAAATGGATCAGAGTCCCCTCAAGGCAGCGTCTGTGAGTTCTGGGGGCCTCACATGAAGGAGAGCAAGGCGATGTTGGATGGAGGCGTTGTTGAGAGAAGAGGGCAAAACAAAAGAAGGAAAGCGGCGCCCTTTCCCACTCGTCCTTTCTTCTCTTCCGCTCCTCTGATCATCTGAGTGGTTCGGTCCTATGGAATTGTTTCGGGGTCTTCACCACGGGTGAGTCGAATCAGTCGCTCCTTCGCCCGTAGCGTGTCACTCGAGTATCCCTGTGCCTTCGCTTTGGCTGCCACGCTCCACGGCACCTTCACCACATCTGGCCGCCTGCCGGGCGCCTCCAGGTCAGAGGCTTTCACCTGCTGCGGCTTCGGCGCACACTCCTCTACGTCACTTTGTCGGCGAACCTTGTAGTAGATACCCTCAGCGTCGAAGGTGGCGCGATGACGGTTCTCGTGGTCACGCAAGGTGCGCTGCAGACGGTGCCGGGCGTGCAGAGAGACAGGGCGGTGAGCCACAGTTGACGCCGGCGGCGCAAAGTCTGATGGTCCCCTGTCTTTGGTGGCACCAAGTATCCCAAGAGGCGAGGTGCCTCTCTCCTTAGGGCCGTCTTCGGTTGCCTCATAATCGGACACACTACCTTCCTCGCTCTGCACCATGCCCGCACGAAGCCGTGGCGGCTCTGCGAACGTTCTAGCATCATCCTCAGCGAAGTACTTGGCCGTCCAGTCCACCAAGGACGGATCAAGCGTGGCTTCGTTCTCCAGCGCGCGCTGCCGGAGAAAAGGAAAGGCAGAGTGGGGCGAATGCCGACTGTCAGCATCTGGCAAGTCTGCCGTGGCAACGGTGTGTGCTAGGTTTGCCTCGGCACCGCGACGCTGACGCGCCTCACGAAACTGGGCAGCAGCATTTTCCTCCTCGGAGTGGAAGGAAGAAGCAGAGTTGCCGTGGTGTTTGTCTGCCGCCGCTGCATGCCACGGTGTGGAAGCGACGCCAGTTTCTCGCAATTTCTCGTCCGCATCTGCGTCACCTTCTTGCACGTCAAGAGACGTCGACAGTGCAGTGGATGATTTTGTGGTGGTGGTGGAGGCACGCCTGGCTAGCACCTTCCGTGCCCACTCCTGCAAGCCTTCTGGAAGGCCAAAGGCCCCGGAAGATACGTGAGCGCGGTAGTGTCTCGCTGCAGTAGAGCAGAGAAAGGCGTACTTGCGGGCGTCCTTGGACTCCAGGCGCGCAGCTGCAAGGGTGTCACGCAGATAATCCTGCAGAATTGCAACCAGCTTTTCCCGAAGAGCAGCGTCCTCAACGGTGTGCCAAGTCTCTTTGCGGCCATATAGACGTTCCGCGTCGTCGAGATACGTTTTCGTCTTCAGCTGCCGCCACGGAGCATCTGGGAGGGGGCGATGCTTTGCGTACTTGTGGTCGCGCCGAAAGTCGGCCCTTTCCCGCGGTGTTTGCGGGTCAGAAGAGCGCCGTCTGTATCGCTGCGACGGCTGCGACGGGGTGGTGGAAGATAACGGCCACACTGACGCCACGTTCGAATCGACAGAGGGTTGCTCGGCGTCCAGTAGATCGGCGTCTGCTTTAGCCTTGCCAAAGTTGGAGGTGTAGAGGCGTGCTGCGGTGTAGGTGGGCGAGGATGAGTAATGCGCGATTAATGTGCGCAGCAGCGCACTGATGATGCAAGACGACCGCATTTGCATGATCAGCCGTTGTTGTGGTGGAGAGTGGAAGAGTCACCCTAGAAGAATCACTACCTCCTTTTGTGCACTGTGCGGTCTGTCTGTGGAGGAGCAACCCGAGGTGGTGACGCCTCGGTGGAGCAGGAGAGCAGGCTGAAGAGGCAAAATAGTGTAAAGGGAACGATAGCAAAGGAGGAGGGAAACACAAACGTGTGCGCCTGTTAGTACGTGCATATGGGGGCAAAGAGGGCTGGAGAGATGACGATGAAACACAGTGAGGGGAGAACAGTGGTCCTGTACAGCAACTCGTCTGAAAGTGCCTCTTTCTCCCCATCTACCTACTGGTGCTACACACACACACACCTACCCTGCGACCTCCTGCGCTTATTTGGGGAGAGAGCCAGCCCCTCTGTGAGACGAAGGGACAGAAGCCCTGGGTTCGGTGATGCGTGACGATGTTTTTCGTCTTTCAAACGACTCGCTGTAGGTAGAACACCACTACACGTATACAGATGTGAAAGCTTTGCGAAAGGAGACAACTCAGACCTGCGGCTCCGTACGCTGCGCAAGAACAGTTTAGCGTTGTACCCCATCAAGGAACGCCGTTGCCTGCCTCTTTTTTACTGTAGAAAAGCTTCATGGCCAATTTAAGGTACCTTCTTACGTTGGGCGAGGATTAAGGAGCGCCTAACGGCAACACCGACACAAACAGGATCAAATGCCCATACACGCACACACGAACCGCGAGTGTACGGCACAGCCTTTGCATCCGCACGCCAATTACGATGCCGCAACTCCTATGTGTACTGTTGTTGCGTTTCCCTGTTGGCCTCTCAGTTCTTGACGCGCTTAATCAGGATGTACACGTCGCTGTTGTAGTGCACATCTCGCAGCCCCTGCGGCTTGCCGATAATATTCACTAGTAAGCCACCGCAGCTAATGTGCACATTCACCTCTAAGCCGTTCTCAACCACCTCATGCCCGTAGACGCGGCCGTGCATGGCGTAGTCACAGTCGTTCAGTCGCGTCTCGCGGTGATAAACACTGTGGTCGTAGTACTTGCTGCCCGTCTTGCCCCCCAGTTCAAGAGAGTTGGCCAGCACAATCGTCAGACGATCGTTTGTGGCAACAGGGAACTCCTCGGAGTTGATGTCCGACGTTATTGTGAGAGAGCCATCCTGATTAACACAGCGAATACGCGACACTCGAAGATACACTGTGCCTTCGGTGTTCACACCGTTTACCGTAAAGGTGTCCTCGAGAATGACGGGGTCGACACTCATGTTGACGCTACTATGATGGACGAGATCAACGTCTCAGAGTAGATACGCTAATTTCGCTCTTTGCACTATTGCCGGGCCGCTGCGTGTTCTGAGACAGCAGCGCAGTGTGTCTCGTGTAACTCGTGGATCTACGAGCAGGAGGGGACGACAGGGAGCAGAAGAACTGTCAACGCAGTTGTGTTTCCTTGTTTCCGTAGCTGTCACGATACCGGTTTCACCGTGAAACCAATACCGACGGGTGGCCTCGAAAGGAGAACAGAGAAACAAATCACTGACATGTGCCAAAGGTGCCAGAGCAACGAGGCAAAGACAGAGGGAACGGAGAAGCGCGCGAGCACGAAGAAAGCGATCGCTTGAATGAGTAGAGTTTGCGTAAAGGCATAACGCCGTGAGACCGAAAGACACATGATTCAATACCAAGCATACGAAAGATGCGTTCGTGGCCTCGGAAGGAAGGACATCCTCCCACTTGAACGGTTGACGTCCGTGCTGCCGCGAACGTCGTCCACTAAGCACACTCTCATCCTCAAGAACGCGCCTCATGTGTGAAGTTGTACAATAAAGGAGGAGTAGCAGGTTGACCAAATAGGTGGACACCTCCGCGCTTCTGGCGTGCACAGCACGGGTGCCCCCTTAACGCAACGCCAGTCCCATCTGCGATGGCTAATCCCGGAGAGACGACATCGAGGAAAGGAGCTCCTTCTACTCATGGGCACCTAATAATGTTGATATTTCCCGCGCATACATGTATACAGGGAGGGAATGCTCTACGCCTTCTGGAGAGCGGAATTGTGTTCTACATCGCTAAAACGGAGCACACACATAAAAAAAAAAGGCAAAAAAAAAATCGCGCCCTGCTCGTCTCCTCGCTTTGCATGGATGTGCAGGGAGGGGAGAGGGTAGCAGCAGTACGACTGTGTGAGGTGTGGCGGTGTCCTTCTTGTGATCACTAAAAACAAAACTAGCGGAACATCTCCGGCGTCATTTTGTCGACGCAATCAGCCATGACCAGGTTGCCCTCAATGTCCATCTCGGTGCGCATCTCTTCCGCAAATTCGTTCATCTCTTCGGCGCTGAGGACGTCGCCCATAGTGGTGAGAAAGTAGCGGAGCTCATGCGGGCTGATAAAGCCGCGCTTGTCCGGGTCAAATCTCTGAAACGCATCGCGCACTTCTTGCAGAGATATCGATTCGGCAAACGCCTTCTTCAGAGCCACGCAGAAGTCGTCAAAGCTGAAGCTACCACGGCGGCTCGGGTCTGCGATGGCTCTAAGATCCTCGATGCTGGTCTCTAAAGGGGCAGCACCGCAGGCACGGATCAACGTGGCAAAGTCGTCATTTCGCACACGTCCAATCTTGTCTCGGTCAAATGCGTCAAAGTACTTCCGGAAAAACGCCAAGCACACGTCATTAAACCCTGCGGGCATCCTTGGATACTGTTGCTCAGAGGGCAACGTGTCTAAAGTGCTGTTGTGCACTGATGTTGGTGGGGTGCTGCTTTCTTGGCCTCTTTGTTTATTTTCTTGTCGCACCAACTCCTGTTTGAGGAAAGAGGGTGAAGAAGCAACATGAGAGAGTATTCGTGTGTTGACGTCCCCGCCGCAGTGTTAGCGAATCGTTCAACATATTTACATGCGCACAAGGTAAATGGTGGAGGAGAAAGGTCGAGGTGAGAAACTGGAGAAGCGCAAAGCGAATCAATGGGCTGCAGTTCTGCAATCTACGGAGGGAAGGGGCAAACCCATGGGCTGCACCAGACGCACGAATTTTTTGTGAGTCTTTTGTGGTCTGCTTCGGGGATCTGTTGCATCTTTGCTTGACTTTTTTCTCACTTTGGCGGCTCAGCTAGACTAGAATCGCTCCAGAAGGCGAGATGTCGAGCAGGTTTCAGCTGTAAACAGCCCTGCTCACTGTCATGCTTCTTGTTTTCCTATTTGCAGCTGTGCCATTTAACAAGCATAGATTGGGGTGCACAGCCAAACAGGAATCGTCTTGCTCCACATAAACGAGGCAACTATGACAACGATCGGCAGTGCGTATGGCACTGGAGAAGCACTCGCAAAGCAACTATCATAAAAGACCTAGCTACGACAAGGTTTGAAAGAGCGCCACTACGCCAGTAGGATTCAATACTCCTGCCTTCAAAAGACTCGAAAGTTCACCTCTGAAGAACTCCCTTGCCTTGCATGGCTTGCAATGCGCTGCTGTGTACGCGCTTTCCAGTGACACGACCGCCGAAGATATCACAGATAGCGGCAGAAATTCGTCAGCAAGCGGCACACTCTCTGCCAGTCGCGCGCTGTATGTCCGAGACAGAAACTGCTCAGCAGCCTCCAAAAGGAGGCGAAACGCGACTATTCCGCTCAACGTTTTACACAAGAGGAGAAACGCAATGTGGCTATCCGCTGGCTGGGAAACCGCCACGACGCTCTCGAGTGAAGCAATGGAAACGCCGTCAGTCTTCAGCTGCGACTCCACTGCCCTGAATGTCAACACCTCAGCATCATTTTGCAAGAAACCGAGCTTAGTGTAGCTCTCTTTCGCGGCAGATCTTTCCTCAAAGCACGAAGATTGAAAGAAGAACTGAAGAAACAGGCGCACCGTCTTGCTTTTCAGTTGCCGCAGGTCAGCTGCATTTAGTGCGTCACCCGCGGTCTCGAATTCATTGACCAAATCGTTCCACTCGCTAAACTGCACAAACCCTTCTGCGTACGGCGCAACAAGAAACAAAAAGGGGAATGAAAGCGCGCACGCTGACGGCAACGCCGCAGCGCCCGTTCTCGAGCTCAAGACTGCAGGGTGGCCAGAGTCGCGAACACAGAGGTGCTTGACATAAATGGCTTCGAAAAGCGAGCAAAAGCAGCGAATGGTGTTGAACGTGTCTGTTTCAAAACCGGAGTGAGCCACGTCCTTCACTACGCGGTAATAAAACGCATCGTTATGCGAAGGTGAGTCACAAAGGTCTGTGGCGTATTGCAGCACTGCTGAAGCGGCGCAATCGATGCTGCACACAACTTCGGCAACGTAGCTGAAGTAGTTGGGAATATCTGTGTAGACTTCACTGTCGACATCCGCTGCGACAATCGAGCGAAGCTCCCGGTATACACTGTGAAGCTCCGCTTCCGTCGCCGCAGCATTTTTGATGAGCGACCCGAAGTAGCGACGGTCAGTTTCACACTTGTGTGTCCGTAAGATGATTGGCAACATTGTGTTTGCTATGTCGAGAAGATTCGATTTGTTTTTTGTTTCCATAGCAAGCACCTTGGCCGACCATTCGTCAACAATGCGGTAGCTTCGGAGAGTCTCCCAGAAGGAGAGTTGCCGCTGAAACCCCAGGTTTGGCTGGACTATGGGGCGGGTGCAGCGGATCAAGCGTATGGCATCGTCGTGAGACACGCCGTATTTCTTTATGAAGTAGGCAGCCACAATGGAAGCCGACCGACTTACGCCAACCATACAGTGCACTGCCACAGCTGGAACAGCTGTGTAGTCCTCCTCCCTAACTTCTTTGTAGTTCTTTCTAGACTGCAAAACAATTTCCATAAGCACCGCACACTCCATAAAGTGCTGGTCGATGCTATACGTTGGCGTATCCTCTGCCGGAATGGTAACGACAAACACCCTTCTTTGCGCATTTGAGGTCGTTGCTGCGGCACGGCAGTAGGTGTTCAGTTCACAGAAAAAGTTTTCCTGCGAATCAACCCTGCGAAATGCATATGTTGCCCCCTCATCCTTTTCAAAGACGCGGTACTTTGTAACATTATCTTCGCCGCACATGTTGATCACAAGAGACATGCCCATCGCAACACACTTTGTCTTATCGGCTATCTCCGACGCGCAAGTAAGGTAGAGACCAGGGATCACCTCACTGATGTGTTGCCAAGGTGGGAGGCCATCCTTGGGGAGTGTGCTGTGTGAGCCTGGTAGAGGCACCGCTTCGCTCTCCCACTGCAAAGAGGCGAGGAGCGACTCCATTCCTAAGTGTATTAAGTCGTTAGGCAGCCCAAGACACATGAAAGTCTCACGAGTACAGAAGAGGATAGAGAAGCGATGTAGTACACGCAAAAAGGATGATAAAGTGGAAAGAGGGCGGCATAAACATGACGAATTAAGCATCCTGAAGGGAAAAGCAGTCATAAAGGTTTGCCTATTTTGCCAGGAGAGTGGTGTGCCAACTTTAAGAGTCATGTGTCATGATGGTCATAGTGTCCAGCGCTGCACACTTCTCAGAACCGTCTTTCTTCAGTGACTGGATGAGAACGTTCGCTTGCTTTGCTTATGTCCACCAACATGCTGCGAACGGCAAAAAAAAGCGAAAAACAAAGCAGCAAGGTGCGATAACGCAACTGCAAAACACTCGCTGACAAGTTTTGCCTTTACGTTGACGTGCGCTTGAAAAAAGATGTAGCTACAAAATACCATCGTTCCGAATCCACCCCAGAACATTTTTTGTGACATCAGCTGCGGTACTCTGATTCTTTTTGTTCCTCACAGCTCTTTCGCCAAAGTCCTCCATAGATCGCTTGCGCTGTTGAAACTGAAGTTTGCTCAAGGCATGTCGAGCCTCCAACTGGTCTGAAGGGATAGATTCAGAGTGAATGCCACGGTCACTTAGAGTCCGCACTACGCGGGGAGGCTTTCGAGGGTCTTTTGTTAGGACCGAAACAAGGAACGTGGGATCGTTAAGCTCGTCCATCACCGTTTTCGCTGCCAGATCGTGAGCTTTCCGAACATATACTGCAGACTCCAGGTCCAGATTGCGAGCAATGTTATCCAAGCCATACGGATCCTTGATAGCAAAGTGAAAAAAGGGAGGCTTCCCGATTGCACCGTTCTCTCTGTCCCACTCCATCGTCGCTTTCATTAACCCCATATTTGTCGTACACACAACGCTTCGTTGGTAATCAAAAGCACATCCGAAGTACTCGAGGAATGTTGCGAGCAAATAGCCGACCTCCGCCATGGCGTGCGGGCGTGCCTCTTCGAGAGGACGATACTCAGGGTTGGGATTCAATGCCTTGGGCCCTTCATTCAACCTTGCAGCTGTGATCTTTGGGATTGCCTGTACGAGGGATAGGAAATGCACCATCATCACTGTCAGTGCATAGCTGGCTAAAAGTCCGTCGATAGAGTTAATAATACCACTTGCACGACCCCACTTTTTCAGGACTAGCAGCAAATGTCGCGAATATGGGTACTGTGCCAATGCCTCGCCAAGTAAATGTGAACTCCGCAGCCCCGTTGAGGAAAGACAGAAGTCAAACGGGAATCTGTAAACTTCGGGGCCGTAGCGCACGTTAACAGGGAGTCGAAGCGGAATTTCCACCTCATTATGCGCCTTCAGGTTAGCAAGCCCATATACGAGAGAGGATGTAGTCGCAAACTGCACCGTGGCAAACTGATATGAGCTATTCCACTCGACAGACGTCGCGTTGTAATTTGATTCGACACGGTTTCTGAAACTCTCTGCCTCAGCGCCACTTACTTGTCTGTTAAATTGAAAAACCCCATCGCAAGACAAACTGTGAAACGGCGAGCCTGGAAGACTACGGCTTACTCGATCAGCCTTAATGACAGGTACGCGAGCTTTCGAGTATGCGCGGGAGCGCAGCCCAAGACGGCGCAAAGCAGCCGAACATCTTCTGAGAATTTCGCCCGCCTCCGCAAAGCCAGGCTCCACATCGAGAATTCCAACAAAATCGACATCGCCCCCGACTTCGAACAGACCTGTGGTGACGAGGCCCCCAAAAATGTAGATGGACATATCATAGCCCATTGACTGAACAATAGACTCCAACTGTCCTCGTGCAGTACAACATTCATCAAAGGCAGCTTTTCCAGTATCGCAGGACCGCGCAAGATCAACGACTGCCTGGCCCAGTCCATGCCATCTCGGATCGTTACCCCCAGGCAGCGTCGACTTCCATGGAATATGCAAAGCTCTTGTAGAGACAAAGCAGAACGGTGTCCCAAACCGACGCATTTTTTCCTTATGGCTTCTGGCAAAGGCAAGGAAAAAAGAAACAGATGTGCAGAATGGAGAGTAGGAAGAGTAACAACAAAAAACATAAAAGCACATACACCATTGAGTGGCATAAACATCTGCTAATCAGATTCCCACAACGCAAAGCTCCCCCTTTTCACTCCGTTATGTGTAGTAAAAGTGACACAATCCAACGAAACGGTATACCTTTGATAGGATGCGCTCTCTCAGCACAGACATTCGCATCCTTGAGCCCTATAAAAGATGTCAAAGTCGTGCAGCAGCTCACTTCAACACCAATCACTTTTGGTTTCCTTTCTCTTCATTTTTTGTCAGTTGGTAGAAGCGAAAGATCTATTCTTCACAGCCTAGAGTTGCGCGAAGGTGTTCGAGAGCAGCTAGGCGCTTTCTATACGACTCTGTGGTGCTCAGAGGCTCATCAGGGGTATTGCAAAATACGCTGATAATGTTGTTGGTAGAAAATCGACACGGCAAGGCAGTTCGCACTTCTTCTCCCATTGTAAAGAGGGAGTCGAAAAAACAACGACGTCTTTCCAAGAGTATGTCCTGTCCTACTTTATCGTCCGGAAGCACAACTCCTCCCAGATTTTCTTTTAAAAAATCCATTACAGAATTCGCAGCCGTGAAAGCGCTGGGTGAAGAAAAACGCTTTACCTTCGCGACCGCAGACTCATCGAAAGCATCGCTATTTTCTGCACCACCGTCTAATGTATGCGCGTTGGAAGATGCAGCACCCGTAGGCGATTTATCAAACTGCGCCTTTGTCCAAGTCGGGATAGCAGGAACCATATCAGTGTTGGCGTGAGTAGTGTATCGGTCAAAGTAATTTCGTCTACTAAAAACGTCCAACGAGGTGACAAACATGTCGCTTTTCTCCTGCGAAGTGGCACAGGTGTTCTGTATGTAGCTCATGACTTCAGTGTCCGTATGAGTCTTCTTTTCTTTCGTAAACACAAAAGGGCTTTGTAGGACTTCGGTAAAGGTTCTCCGAGAAGTTGCACAAGACTCGAGTGAGTGTCTCAAGCTGATCGCTGCCTTCTCAAAAAGAAGAACGGACGAAAAAAGCGAGGATGCGGGGAACTAGCACGGAGAGCATTTCTGCTGAGAAAGGGGCTTCAATGCATGAAGGTCAACCTTTGCCTTGAAGAGGGGCATCATGAGTTTGCCACTGCAGCTAAGAGACCACATGGAGGGGCATGGGCGAAACGGTTTGGTAGTGTGGAGCGCCTTTTCATATGGTCTACTTGTGCGGCGCGGGCTGCAGAAGCGCCTCGTTTTGCTTTTGGTATTTCGAAGTACATTTCACACTTTTCCACCTCAGTCGCACCGGTTTTTGTGTCCTGGAACAAACGCCATGAAGCAGCAGAGAGCGCGCATGCGACCAATAGGTGACTGCTTGGGGTGGCCGCCGGCCGGCGGATGGTTCGGATGAAACTCCGTGCGCTGCATTGGGGCCCCTTCCTCCCCCCGCTGGCGTCGTGAAAGAGTTTACCACCGCCTCCCTTCCATTCATTTGCCCTATCTGGTGGGCAGATTTGTTTTGAAGGGGTCAAATTCAACTGCTGATCAGACAAAACATGCGTGAAAGATCCAAGCCGTAAGTACAGGCTGCATCTCAGGGGTGAAACGTCGCACGTTTCAGATGCAGCGCCATCATCAATTTAATCGCTGAGCAGAGTTGTCAAGTGAGGAATTGAGGAAACCCTTTGCGTGGGATTACAGGCGTGTGCGCCAGCCATTTGGCCGGCAGGCCCCCGTTGTCGTTTTCTCGCACGAAAAACGCGTGGCCACTTCCCGCATCCCCCCCCTTACACACAGCAACCACTGATCCCGCAGACCGTGCTTCTTGCCATTCATTCTCTAAGTTGCTTTCTCTTCCTTGTCATATTGTTTGGAACCTACCATCACTACCTCATCAGTCTTTTTGTGTGTTTTTCCGCAACACATCTTTGTGAGGTAGTCAGACCCAGGATGACGTTCTCACTGGAGAGCGCTGATTTGCACATTGAGAAGCCAGTTATTCCAGCTTATCATAAGCAAGCTGACTTCGCAGCTTTTTTGGTAAACGAGTATTTCACAAAGCCTAGCAAGCAGATAGAGAAGGCGAGGTACGATGACACAAACGGGCTATTGCCACTGATGTCGTTTGACTGCCTGCTACCAAGCGGCGATATCGAACGGATAGTTGGACACATTTGCGAGGAGACCCATTTGATCGATGAAAGACACGTTCAGCACAGAAAACCATTTCACATCCTGGAAAAGCCCTTACTAATTCCTGCGATATTGGCAGCCTTGTTGCATCGTATTCTCTTTGAAGAGGTTGGTGTTACAATCTCATCACGAACATTTGATTTGTGGGCAAGCACGGCTCTTGGATTTCCGGCGAGAACTAGCCGTCTTTGGTTAGACGCATCCGCGCAAGTTGAAGAGGCGTTGGAATCGAGCAGCGTAAAGCAGCTTTTGAGCAAACGTAGTGCTTGTGATACAGGTATTCACGCCATAAAAAAGCAAGCTAGCCCCAAAGGGGTACTCTTTTCCTTATGGCGTAATGCTTGCTCAATGTTGTGTGCATCCCTTGTAAGGCCTCTTTTTTCGACAGAAACATGTCAAGAGCATTTCAGCCAGGCTATCAACCGCTCGATTGGCTTTCGCAGGGAACTAGCGTCAAAAATGAGTAGTGCATTGCATGGGAAGGGTGCGGCCTGTTTTAGCCTTTACGCGGCCGGTGAACCAGAGCTGTGCAGCTGTGTTGTCTTTCATTCCTTTTTCCGTCAGTTGGAAGCGCTCTTTCATGGGGTAATCGACTCGAAGCTAAAAATGAACATATCTGCGCATATCTCATGTGCTGTGTTTGTTGGGTGCCTAAATACTTTTAGCTACTATCGCTACTCAGCAAGCAAGGCGGAATCTATGTACAAGCTTCTCGACATTGTAGCTGAAGTGACAGATGGGAAAAGCGTGGCCTATCGATTTGACCTAAAGAGTATCGAAGTACCCCAGATGTCAAGGTATGTGCAGCGGGCAACTGTGCTTAGCAGTGACGAGGTTTTCAGTGGGATCTTGTATCGTCGTGCGCGAAAAGAAACAAGTGCTTTCTCTGCATGCACTCTGCCGCGTTTTACTGAGATGAACTACAACGCGATCAGTATCACCGACATTTATCCGTTTTGCATGGAGACTGGGACGGGCGCTGAATCGGACGAAATGGGTGAATGTAGTGACCACACTGATCTGGAGGTGCATCCTGAGCCTGAAGACGAGGGGAACTTTGTGGAGATGACAACCATTTTTCTCGATGCGGCCGGAGATGACAGGTGCCTGCAATACATCCTTTCAGCGGAAGAAGTAGCTGTCAAAAAACAACTCCAAGAAAGGCTTTACGGAGGAAGCCAAGATCGAAAAAAGCTAAAATGACCTTTCTGTTGCACGTGTAGGTTACTTAAAGGGCATTGTTTCTGTACTTTTTGTTTTCTTTCCCCCCTTTTTACCCATAGTTGCTGTGTACTTATTAACTCTCAAGCAAATAGAGAAATCCAATTTGAAACATATCCAAACGTCTAGGAAGAGGCGTCTCCTTATGTTTTTTTTTCTTCAATGTGACAAGCTGAGTCACGTAGTGTCTCGCATCATTGGGGTTCCGACTACGATGTGTTATGTTCACAAAGCGCTGTAGCAACTGAACTAACATCCATAGCAGACTCTAATGCGCACTATTACTATTGCTTTGGGTATCCCGTCTTTTCGTGTGGTCGTCGGTTTCCTTTTGTCTACTCAAAGATGGAGTGCAGCGATCATTAGGTGGGGTCTTTTTCTTATAAACACATAAGAGAAGGCTTGTTCTCACTGAGCAGGTGCTTCTTCAGAAGACCAGCTACAAGCACACTGCTTGTTTAGTCAGAGGCTGCATCTCCGCAGAACTCTTGGATTTCAGAACGAGCCAGATAGTTTGCTTTCTGGTACGCCAATGAGGCTGTGCAAGCTTCTTCGACTCAACTTATCACCCAGGATTTTATCCGTGGTTAGCCAGGGCACTTTGTCTTCCTCCGATGCCGCCCCAGTTCGTGGGTTCTACTCCTCCTTTTCCTACGAGGATGAGCTACAAAGCATTGATGTTCCTGATATGAATACCCAGCTACTGCCTTTTCAGAAAGAGGGTGTAGGATGGATGACCCAGCGCGAAATGAGCCACGTAGGGGGCATCATGGCGGACCATCTCGGCATGGGGAAAACGGTGCAGATGATTGGGCTGTGCCTGGTATCCGATAAGATCAATAAGGGACTGTACTCGAAGCAAATGCAGCAGCGAAGAATGCTAGCCGAAGGGAGTCGCTTGATTACAGTGCTACGACAGCTGCAGAGAATTAGCGTCATCGCCAACTGCTCTCGAATCAACCGGCCGGCGGACGACCTTTCATCACTCATTTCTCAGACAACTGATCTTCTAAAAACAAAACAGGGGAGCTACAAAGGTGTTCGAGCGGAGATTGACAAGTGGTTGACGTTTGCGGGCAAGTTTCATTCTGCCTATCAGAAGCGCGCGCTAGATTTTCTCGATGACGTCGAAAAAAGGGACTTTCATTTCATCAACTCAAAGGAGCTGCGCACCCTTGTTGTCGTTCCGGCGGCCCTCATGCTCCAATGGAAGTCTGAAATCGAATCCAAAGTGAAGGCTTCTCGCAAAATAACCGTGTACCTCTATCACGGTGAGAGCAAGTTGATCAGCAACACAGAGCTTGAAACGTTCGACTTTGTCATAACTACTTATGATACACTTACGAACTCTGCGGCATCAGCTTTTATTCCTGGTGACGATCCGCGTACTTTCTCTTTCAACCGAAGAGAAGCTGGTCCGCTTTTTCACATTCAGTGGAAACGGATCATTCTTGACGAGGCTCATATGATTCGCCACGTTAGGACGCAACGATGGCGCGCCGTTCAGGAACTACAAGGGCTTCACCGCTG
Source organism: Leishmania braziliensis MHOM/BR/75/M2904 (assembly GCF_000002845.2). Classification (NCBI taxonomy): domain Eukaryota; phylum Euglenozoa; class Kinetoplastea; order Trypanosomatida; family Trypanosomatidae; genus Leishmania; species Leishmania braziliensis. Next base: position 278,534 of record NC_009320.2, on the reverse strand, counting down.
GGCTGTAACGGCGACACCGCTGCACAACTCGATCGATGATCTACAGAACCTTCTCCACTTCATCGGCCTTCCGCGTTTACCTGTGTTGCCAGGAGGTAATACCGAGGAGCTTCTCGCCGATCCATTGCTGCAGAGAAGTATTGCAAGGTCGCTACAACCAGCATTTCTGCGACGTGGCCCAGTGATGATGCGAAACGGTGTGAGAGAGGTTCTTGTAAAGTTACCACCGAAGACAGAGGTCGTAATTAAGCAACCGTTCAGTGTGAGGGAGTCACACATGTACAATAGCATCTTGGCGCGCTCGAGAAGTGCATTGGCGACATCAGAAAACAAAGAGGGCGTATTTCATATATTTGCCATGATGACGCGACTTCGTCAGGCTTGCTGCCACAGCTGGATCAGCCAGGGCCGCGCCATTCAGATCTCTGTTTGTGGCATTTGTAAGAGTGAGGCAAGCTCGCCTGTGGCCACCAAGTGCAGCCACGTGTTCTGCCATGAGTGCTTGCTTCTGCGGTTTCGTGACGCAATCGATGGCGACAACATCGCGGTGCGAATCCAATGCCCGACGTGCGCGCAGACGATCACCTTCAGCTCTGTCTTTAAAAAGACAACACTGACCTCAACCCAGCGAATTGCTCAATACAAGAATAATGAGTTCGAGCTGAGTACAAAACTCCGAATGGTGCTGCGTTCTATCCATGATATGCAGAAGAATCACCCCGCCGATAAAATGATCATTTTCTCCCAGTTCACTTCCTTCATGGACGTCATTAGCGTCTCGTTGGATCGGTACAACATTGCATTTCTGCGTATCGACGGGACAATGTCGCTTTCCAACCGAAACGCCGTCATTCGTCAGTTTCAGACCAGCGAGCATATCAAGATCGTGCTGGCGAGTAAGACCGCAACTGGTGTCGGTCTGAATCTCACCGCAGCTAATCACGTGATTGTTGTCGACCCGTGGTGGAACCCCGCTATCGAAGAGCAGGCGGTGCACCGTTGTTATCGAATCGGACAGAAGAAGCCGGTGTATGTGACGCGGTTCATTATTGCCGACACAATTGAGCAGTACTGCTACGAAATCTGCCAGCGGAAAAAAGAGTTTGGTGACGCTGTCCTGCGCGCCGCCACGGCGGGTGACTCTGGCGCCAAGATAGCTGCCTCGCGCCTCCAAGAACTCATGTCACGTCTGAAGTACGTCGGAGACGGTGAGCAAGCTGACTCTTCCACACAGGCGTTTGGCGCCGCGCGCGACGGCGACGAAGGTGCACAGCATAGCTCCTCGGCTGCCGAAAACGAATCTACTCATAGCCCTACAATCAGTAGTGTTCAAGTTAACGCCGATGAAAGTGAGACCACCATTGTCTAGGTATGATGATTCCTTGCAAATGAAGACAAGAAGTGTAGGAGAGAGAACACTTGTGTTTTACATGCCCTTTATACATATGCTCTACATTTTACACACACACACACACGAAAGGAAACTAGAAAGTCTTGTGACAAATGGGGCACATAGAAAAGGCAAGTGTTCACCACTGGACGCTTCAGTATGGGGTGCACAGTTGCCGGCGAGCGCAGCTGCTTGACCTCTCCCTCTCGCAAGGCCGTTTAGGTGTTTGTGACAGTTGCAAGCTGTACAGTCCCCCACTCCTTTCGAGATCCCACGTCATTCCAAGGAGCCATTTCTGGGCATGGCACCGGCGGCCCTTTCTCCATACGTGCTGCAGTGCTGTGTTTCTCGACGCCTAGGTACAGCACCAGTGATGGGTCTGCGTCAAACCCATACACGGAGGAGTAAGGGAATCCGAAGGCAGTAGTAAGACATTCTTTTCTTGAACCCTTCTCCCATCGTACTCACCCCTCTTCCCCGTCCTCTCTTCTTGAGTCTGACTCTCTTTCCCCTTCACTGTGACACCTTCCTGTCACGCACTCCAACCGTGCAAACGCGCGGCCTTCCCTTTTCCCGCATTTTTAACGTTACCTTTCCATGCTTTCATCTTCCTACCGTTGTCTTGCGCACTCTCAGTACTCAGCTTGCGTTGGCGGTTGCGCAGTGTGCTCTTCTGTTCTCTTTTCCCTTCCCTCAATGGTGGTGACGGCCTCTGTCGTTATTGACGGTTTCTACTACCCCCAATATTGCCTCCGTTTCCCTCTATCTCCACCTTAACCCGCTGCACGTCCTCCCTTCTGTAGCGTTTGCTACATACTCTCTCTACGTCTCTTATCATAACAAGGCACGGACTTTCACCCTTTCAGAGGCAGACGTATCCTGTATTGTGCCTCTTGGTGTGTGTGTGTTGCACCCCTCTCCTTGTTCACTTCGACTGTTCTTCTCTTTTTAGGAGTTTAGCGTATTAGGCCCCCCTTTTTGTCTCTATTTTTTTCTCGTTCTTGTGAGGTTGCCGTTCTCTACATTCGTCTTCCTCTTTTTACGTTACCTCTGTGTCGCTCTTCAATACCCTGAAGACACCCCGTTCATTGCTCTACACAGTCCTTAATTTCGATCCCCCTTCAGGATACTCGTTTTTCAGTGCACCACCACTCAGACCTCTCCTCTCCTCAGTACTGTTTCTATTTGACTCCGCTGTTCACAGATTCTGCTAGCGTCACGGCAACATTGCGCCACTTTGTGTGTGTGTCTGTGTTTGCCCTTTCTTTTTATTTAGTTTTCATTTTTTGTTACGGCTGCTACGAAGACTAGCTTTCTACCCCCCCCCTTTTCCATTTTAGTGGTGTTGTCGCTCCCCACTCAGAGGGACTTGCACTCCGTGCTCGTATTTTGGTTGGCTTCTCGTCTGTGACTTTGCGCGCTTTGTTTCGCGGTGTCTCTGATTGCCGTCGTGTTCCTTCATCCCCCTCCCTTCTGGTTACATTTGTCTGTCTTTTTCGTCCGTGTGTGTCTTGTTCATTGAATTGGCCATGTCTCGGATATCGTCGATGTATGTTTCACCCAATCTTGGCCCCACAGCGCCGTGGGGTCAGCAAACATCTACCGGAGTATTTCGCCCGCCGCCGGCGATTTCACTTAACACTAGCTCAGCCAACATGTCACAGCACGAGGGCAAGGTGGCACTCCCAGGGTACTCTGCAGGTGGCAGCGCCGAGACGACAGATGAACAGGGACTAGCACCAGGCCTTGTGCCTGCCTCCCCTTATCCCCTAGGAACTAGTGCGCCACACGACCAACACAGCGAGGTGGGCAGCCACGTTGCCCTGTTGCCCTCGCTGCGGTCCAGCAGTCCACCCTCCTACCCACAAAATCATCACGGTAACGTACCGGCCTCGTTCACACTCACCAGCGCGCACAGAGTCGCCGGAGCCGCAAATGGAGACAGTGGTGTCAGCTCCATAACGTACTCTGCAAGCCGAATCATGAAGATGATTTCATACTCAGTGCACCGTGAGGAAGACGCGTTTCTGGCGAAGAAAGAGAGCAATCGAGTACTTGAGAAGGAGCTCCTGCATGAGCAGGAGCTTCGCCGTGAGACCCAGCGCCGACTGGAGGCTCAGGATGAAATGCTGCAGATGCTTCAGGGCATTCGCGAAGCGCAGTCGAAGTTGGGTGCAAGCTTGGGGTTGACATTGTGAAAGACATGTACTTTCCGTGACCTGCTGAAGCCATATAATACGCTCTTGACGGCGCATGGAAAGCGCGCGTTTCTGTTTTGCTTTTGGATCTTTGACTTCGGTGCAGGAGGCTCTGAGAGAGCACCCAGGCCCATGCGCCATATCACCTGCGGAAAGGAACGGAGAGAGAAATCAGGAAAGAAGCAGAGTTGGAGGAGAGGACTTGCCCAAAGACGGAAGAGGTGGAGTCCAGCCTTAAAGGACGACGATCATTTGATATTGCCGAGGAGGTGCGAGTATTTTGCTTATCGTTACAACCAGCGCTAGCCGTGGCCACCATCCAGGCCCTTATGAGCCTTACTTGGACTCTTGCCCTTATCGTCTTTGAATACCCTCTTAGTGCGGACAAGTATTTCAAGAAGGAATCACAAGGAAAACGTGGTAAGTTTGAAGAGCTAGGCAAGTAGCGGGTGTATGATAGCACTGGTGTAGGAGGGGCTCTGCTCAGGAAGAGGCGTTGCCTACCTGTCTGTGGCACTCGCTAAACTGCTGTTGCTGCTTGTTCCGTGAGGGCTTCATTCGTTTTGCGCACTTTCTTTTCTTCTCTTTCCCTTTTACCCTGATGGGGGGCGGGGGGACCCCCTCAGCGTGTTAGCAGGGCTCAGCACCCACATACACACCCTCTCTCTCTCTGTGTGGAAGCCAGGCAGCCCCCTATTCCTGGCAATGCTGAACCACTTCTCGTAGTGACAGGGTGGGGCACCCACGGCGTAGAGAAGCCTGAGCGATTCATTGCTACTGATGCCGGCGGCCAGGTCCTGGATGGCGCTGCGTCGGGGATACCTGCGACACTGAACGCGCTTGTGCCAACCCTATGACAGGCATAGTGTCAAGGTGACTCGAACGTATCCCGCCCTGCCCTCGCTGCCCACTGGTGTGGGGAGCCTGCGCCACCCCGAAGGATGCACCAGGTAGCGACCAGGATAATGGGAGTGTCTATGGGGCGACCTGCGGGGGGGGGGAGCTGGTGGGTAGAGGTTGAGTCGGAGGCCCTGTCCAGGTGGCTGAGGAAGCACTACTGATGCGTGCTTGTCCCAGGTTGCTACCAGGTGGTGGTCCTGTGACGAGGCCATGAGAATGACGCTCAGCTCATGTTGTATGGCAGGGAGCTGGCACGTTGGAATAAAGTATATGCGAAGTACTTCTTGGATGTGAATGTATACGTTTGCGCGTGCAACTGTACGTGTTGTGGAAGGCATCTGCCCTCGTTTGTGGAAGAAAGCAAGGCGCTCTTCATGAGAGTATCGAGGTGATGTAACCGTCGTATTTTTCGTATATCTGTGTGTGATTGCACACTGGGTGGAGAGCAGCCTAAAGGCTGATAGGAACATCTTTCTTACCGAAACAGTAGAGGCTCACCGCATGCCCTTAGCTCGCCTGACTGTATGCCTGGCATCAGTGCACATCCATGGAGCTCGTTTCCTACAAAGTACCCACCTCGCGCTGTCAGTCACCTACGCCTTTTACTGTGCACGATGCACCTCGCTCTTTCCCCTCTCTCCTCGTAATCACTCACACTCATCCACGCTCTGTGCCCACCTTGTTCTTCCACTTTCCATACTTCCTCCTTACGAACGTAACACATTCATACCCGAGAAGGAAGGAGCAGCAAGAAAAAAGCCCGAGTCACTTGTTTGCACGTAGACGCACGTGTTGTAGAATTAAAAAGAATACCACCACTTTGCCATGCAGCATTCCCGCCTCGGTTGTAATGCCAATGGGGCGCTTGCCTACTCGCAGCGCAGCATCGACAGCGTTCCGGTTGACGAGGACGCTCTCGCAGAGTTTTTGAGGTCACGTGGCATGGAGGGGTTTGCATCCAGCGCGTACTGGGGTGCCACGGGTGCGGTGCCGCCTCGTGCTCCAGATGACGCTGTGTCCAAGCAGCCATATCCCTTTCAAGCAGAGATCAACCGCAAGCTGGTGCCCTTCCCGAAGGACCAGACAAGCTACCCTCGCACGCTAGACTACACGAATGTGGGGCTTCACTTAATTCGAGACGACGGTAACAGCAACACGGGAGGTCTCAACGCGTCGCAGCTGCAGAAGCTACGAGAAGGCAGCGGTGACCTTGGCCCACAAGGGCAGGGCAGTGCCGGCTCTCGGAAGCCACGGTTCCTCACGCTGCAAACCACCAATCAGGCTATCCCTCGCGCCTTCGACAATGGTGTGCTAGACGCGCTCCGCGCAGGACAGGCCAAAGAGGACGCCCTCAAGAGAGAGCTGGACAATCTGGAGGCGACGCCATACACCGGCGGCGCTGCACCGGATGTTTTCCGCCTCACCTCAGACGACTACTGTGATTTTGGAAAGATGGATCCGTCCGCGTACCAGCAGAAGGACTGGAAGGAGAGCGAGGATGGCGTGGGCGTCTACAAGAGCCGCTACAACAACGTCGAGCGCGAGGGGCCTCGGCGCCGTGAGCACACGTTTCAGACCCTTCAGCGTGGCCGCACCGTTGACCGTATGCTGCTACGTAGCACCCTAGAAGACAGTCGCAAGCAAGCCCTGCCGCAAGGCTACGAGCCCTACTCAGCAAAGGAATGGATGAGCACGACCCACCGCGAACATGCAGCGTATGACATTGCAGAGGCGAGCCACATGAACAGCCGAAACGCCACAGTACCGCTGCGCAACACACACTACGCCCTCTCTCAAGCACACGAAATGGCTCTCACGCAACGTGACGCTCGCTTTAAGGGGCGCCACGATGGGAAGTGGGCAACCACCTACTCCTCCGCGTACCCGGATCGCTCGTCCGAGGCGGATGTGTGCCATAAGCACGGCGCCAAGGCTGTCTTCGACATCCACGACGGCATCTACACCATCAATCCCGAGTACCACCACCCACGTGAGGACGTGCGCACAGGTGAGACCTACACACCAGCGGAAATGGTACCTGGGCAGTACACCACCATGTACACCGAACCACTACAGGCTCCGAATAGCGTCATTGGCAGCAGTCGCCGCTGCTGAGAGGAGGCATGGCCGAGGACGAGCAGAGCGGTGACCAGTGCAATACTTCGGGGGGAAACGACCTCAACACCTACAGCTTCTTGCTTTTCAGAGTCTGGTTGCTCAGACGATGGCTTTCATGCTTTGGGTATCTTCGTCTGTGTGTTACAGAACTCTTGGCACGCACCTCGCAAGCGTTTTATTAGGTTCCTACTCTCTTTTTTTGCCTCTCGTCTCTATCCTCCCTTCTTCTCTGCCGTTTTCTCTGCTCTGATGCACGACACCCACGCTCACATGTTTCTATGCGCATCTGAGTGAGTCCTTTTCGTCTCTCCCTTCTTTGTGCGTGTGTGTGTGTGTGTGTGTGTGTGCGTGCATGCGATGATGATGCTGTAGATGTACGCTTTGCTTGTGTTCACCTTTTTTCGGGTTGTTGTTGTCACGTCTTTGTGTCTCCGCCCACACTGCCGTGGCGAGAGGGGAAAAGGGAAGAGAGTGAGCCGGTGAGGTGGGAGGATTAAAAGGTTGAGAGAGAGAGAGAGCGTTTTTGTTGCCAGGCTTGCCGATTTCTCTGTCTTGCGGTGCTCTTCGATTCTGCCTGCATCCTCTCCCTCCTTCTTTTCCTCTTCATCCTTGCGGAGAGCTCCTCTCTTGACATGCACGCATATGTATACTAGCACTTTCCCCCCTTGATTTCTTTGGACGAGGAATGTATGCTCTGAAACGACCTAGAGCGAAGCCCCAAAGCAAACGCTTAGCGTTTCATTGGTAGCGCCAACCATAAACGCTGTGTGTGATCTGGGAGAACTGCATCAGATACACCAGAAGGCTGTTGTTGGCTTTTTCGCCGTAAACGACCGGAGTGCCTGGGCAAAGGCTAGTCTCTCTCCTTGAAAGCTGCACGCGTACACCCCGGCACCGTATCGCTGTCACTGCTCGTTTTTCCGTCTCAACCACAGTTGCGTCGCGGCTTCCTTACGTGTATGGTTAGCCGGTTCTTCCTCTTGTCTGTTTCTCGTCCTTGTATGATTACAACTCACCTCACTTGTTCCTCGTTCCCTCCTTTTCCTCCCTTTTTTTTTTTGTCTGCCTCTCTTCTGGAACTTGCCCTTTCTACGCGGTGGGGGTGGGTTGGCTTGGTTGGTTATCGATTGCGTCCCCGGTATGATGGTCCTCACGCATGTACGTATGTGTGTACTTGTGTGTGTGCGTGTGTGTGTGTCTTTTTCCATACCCACGCACCTACATTCAATCTGTATCCACGGAATTTGCTTCAAATGGTATCGCTGTGATTCTCCTCTGTTTTGTTTTCCTGCTTCGCGCTTTTCTTTTTGTGCCGGCGCTTCTGCACAACCAAAGAGGAAGGCAGAGAGAGAATATTTATGTTGCAGCGTACATCACTGCTCTGCCGCAAGGCGCTTCAGGCCTATCCGGTGCCGCCACGTGCGCGTAACTATGAGCGTCGCTGGAGTAGCTCTCGCACGAATCCCTACGGCCGCATGTTCTGGCGTACCGTCCTTAACGAGGATTTTGCTCGTCCATCATTTTGGGTCTCCGATTTCCGTCATAAGTACCTAGTTAAGCACGGAATGGACTACCAAGGCCGTGTGCCTGCCTCACCGGCTCCAGGCACATATCAGGGCTTTAGCGATGTGCACAAGATTCTTGCCAATCATCCTAAGCCGCAACGAGAATCACGACATCTGCCGGTGATGCCCATGACGCCGCGTGTCGTGTTTGAGCACGCTCAAGAGAAGCGTATCGACTACGCGAAGAAGATGCATCACGACCGGCGCTTGGTTGAGCAGCTGCGCATACACGAATTCTGGGGCTGGTACATGAAACTGCAGCGAGTGCGCGGACGCTGGTGTAAGGAGCATGGAGTGTCAAGTCGTGGCGTGTACGGGCCAGCTGTAGACGCAGCGGAGCTCTGGGGATAGAGTCGCTGGTGGATGCGGTGATATTGGGCGGGCTGTGTTGTACTTTTAATTTATTAAATTCCACGTGCCTGGCATGGATCCCGAGGTGCTAGGGTATATGCCTGTGGTGTGCATGGGGCAGGGCTACCGCGCCTGGCGATTGCTGTTGTTGCGAGTGAGTCACAGAGTGTGAGCACAGTGGTGTGGGAATGCATGCGCATTCCGTCGTCTGCAGCGGCGCACGAGTGCATTGCTTTCCGTTGCCGTTTCGTTGATCTCTTTCCGCCTTCTTTGTCGTATCCCTCCCTTTCTCTTTCCCAAGTGCAGGCGAAGGAGGTGCACCAATGCACCCAAGAGGCACGCAAGTGGGCTTGTCGAAGCAGCAGAAGGAAAGGGCGCCTATCGCATTTTTCTTAGGCTTGTGCAGCGGAGCAGCGCTTTACATTTATCTCTCTCTCTATCTCTCTCTATCTGTATACATCTATACCTGTGTGCGTGATGCTGCTGCTGCACTGTTTGTTTCGTTGTCTTCTCGCTCGTGCTCTGCAAATGGACGGGCAAATGGCGGTGGCCTTGCTGTTACTCTGTAGCATGTTGGCGCTGTTTCACCTCTTCTGAAGCGTGAGGCTTCTGCCTGTGTGTGGGACTCTTCTCTTCACAGCACTTGTTGCCGTGGGGGAGTGACAGAGAGACACAGGGATAGTGCAGGATGCTGCATGCACAGTTGCCAAAAGCGATGCCCCTCCTTCGCACGTACGTGCTTCTTTTTCTTCTCTCTGTTCCACGCCACATTATTCCCGGTCCTTTGCTTTCCTTCTATTTTCACCCAAACACATGCCTGCACACTCACTTAGCCACGTGAGGCTTGACTTGGTTGCCTCGTTCCACTCTCACCTCTTTCCTCGCTCCCACACCACCACTCTTATACCCGTGCACGCTCACCAACGCAATCCTGTATAAGAGGAGTCGCGCACACTCTGAGAGAAGGGGTGTTAGGATAGATCATCGTGCTCTGCTGTTTTAGTCTCTGTCTCAGTCGTTGTGCTGCTTATTGCCCCCCATCTCTTTTCGTCGCATATTCCTCTCTCTTTCGCTGTAGCTTATTCCTTCATTATTGCCCATGACAAGGGGAGAGAGGAGTGGTAAGAAGCGGCTGCGCAAGGAGGCTAGCGACAACATCGTCGAGGATCTAGACCTCGACGTTGGAGACGCTAGCGCGTACGTGGACGACGACGATGTCGCACACAACCGCCGCGGCCGCAAGGCCACTCGCCGGGACGGTGTAGAGGAGGAGATGTTCGCCGTCTTGCCCTCGGACGCGCACCGCCTCGACGGCTATGACGATGACGAGCACGGAGGCTTCCAGGAGGAGGAAGAGTTAGCGGTGGTGACGGAGAAGGGTTTGCGTAAGAAGACAGCTGAGGAAGACTTCGATATAGCCGGCGTGTCGGTCGCACAAATGTCTTCGCGGCGTGATGCTGTGGCCAAAAGGGGTGCACTGGACGCGCTTGATGCCGTGCCGGTGATCGAGGCCGTGGAGCGCGACTTTGCCGCCCTCACCACTGCAGAGCGGCTGGTCATCCTCAAGAAGGAGTCACCGGAGCTGCTGAAGCTGCTGGCGGACCTCAAGACGTACATGGCCGAGGTCAAGACGCTCGCCCAGCCGCTTCACGAGCTCCTCTACGAGCGTAAGGTATCCGCCTCCGATAAAAATCTTGTCTCTTTCTTAGAAACTAAGGTTCAGCTCATGCTTAGCTACTGCATGCACGTAACCTTCTACCTCCTCCTCAAGTCTGAAGGCCGCAGGGTAGCCGGCCACCCCGTGATTGACCACCTTGTAGAGATCCGCGTGTATCTTGAAAAGATGTGGCCGCTGGAGGAGAAGCTGCAGTACTCGCTGAACCGCCTCCTCAGCGGCAGGTCTACAGCAGCTGCACACCTAAGCGAGCTTCGTCCCCTGCAGTCCGGCGAGGGCGGTGCTTTTGCGTCCCCTCGCTTCATGCTGAACACAGAGGCCCGCGAGCGCCGGCAGCAGCTGCGTCACATGAAGGAGGCTGAGGAGCTGGAACGGGAAGAGGAGGCTACCATGACACGTTTGCGCACCAAGAAGGCGTCTGCGCTCAACAAAAGCAACACCGCCAGCTCCGCGATAGACCCCATGAGCTACCAGGAGGACGAGGACCAATTCTTTTCTCGCATTACGGGCGGCGCCGGCGAGGACGATGAGGAGGGTCTCTCTCTCATGGAAGTTCTGCGCCGCCGCCAGAAGAAGACTGGGGACGTGCTGAGCCGCCAGCGCACATCGAGCCGGCAATCAAAGGCGGCTGCAATCGACTCCGACGGCGGAGATGAAGAGAACGCTTTTGATGAGATGGGCGACGTTGACAGAGATGAGGATGACATGGACCTCGGAGGTGCAGGCGATGGCGATGACGGTGACGATGAGAACTACGAGGCGGTGTGGGAGGCGGAGCGTGCCCGTCAGGCCGCCGAGTTGTCTCGCAAGGCTGCCTCAGTCGTGGCAGCCTCGGAACGCCGTCCTGCGCAGGAGGAGGTGGAGCGTCGCAAGGTTGGCAAGAAGATCGAGTCGCACCGTGGCCTCACCAGGGCCCGCCCGAAAGACCGGAAGAACCCACGCGTCGCCCAGCGCCGCAAGTACGAGCGTGGTATGCAGGTGCAGAAGTCCCAGTCGCGCAGCTTCCAACCGAAGCCTGAGGGTGAGTTCGTCGGCGTGCGGAACATGCGGCCAGGCGTGGTGCGCGGTACCAAGTTGTAATGCGCTTCGTTCTATGTGTTGCAACGGTGGCTGCGGTTCTGCTTTGCCAATATGCTTGCCCACACCCACTACGTGCGGTGCGCCCTAGAGGGCCCGGCGAGGGTTTCATTCACCCGTCTCTCCATTTCTCTGTGCTTGTTTTCTTCAGCCCACTGTTTGACTTCGCGATTAACATTCGGCTTAAGTTCTAAGGCATTTGATGCCGCTTTCCTTCCCTGTTTTCTTTAGTCGCTCGTGGGCGTCTTTGAGCTTCCTTCTTTTGTTGAGAATGTCAGTTGTGGGCGCGCGCGTTGGTGCGCACTCGCACACCCCACAAAGGAGCGTGTGTGTGTGTGTGTGTGTGGGTGGGTGGGTGTAGGGATGGAGGGGTAGTGAGGTGGAAGGTGCTCTCTGTACTTCTGCCTCCTGCACTTTATGCCTTGCATGGGCCCCCGTGCGGTTCTCTTTTGCTTTTAAAAGGTGAGGGATGCCTGTGTGGGTGTGTGCGTTGTGATGGGCGCATGCGTGCGTGTAGGTGAATGACTGACTGAATGTGCCGACTATAACGATGCGAAAAGAAACATGAAGAGGTCATTCCAACGGCCGTTGAGCGTGCACATGGTGTGGATTACTAGTGCAGCCGACTACCTCAGGGTGGAATCGTATTGAGTGTGTATGAGGGGGGGGGGTGGAGACAGGGAGAGCGGGGATGCACAACGATTGCAACCACGTTCGCACGTCTATGTGGATGTGTACTTTGCTTCGTCTCATTCTCCCGAATTCACTGCGGAGACGAGGAGCGCGACTCATATGGGGGAGGTTACATGTCTGCACTAGTGACCCAGCCCCATCTCTCGTGTTCTCCTTGGCTACACAGCTACTGGTGTTTCTGCTCCGACTGCAACGCCAGGCTTCCTGATTACACCCGCTTCCTCAACTCATAATGCGGACGGCCGGAAAGGAAATGCAGGATATACCGCCGCGTGCCCCAATGGTACGGCGTGGACTGCCCCGCCGCCTCCCTCTGTTCTCCATTCTCTCCACTCGTCCATCTTCGCCATTCCACCACCCATTTCCCCTTTACTTCTGTCCCCATGTTGCGAAACCCTTCGCATCCTCACTCGCCGTCACCTGGTAAACCAACTTATGTGCGGCATCTCATTTTCTTATTTGTTTTTTTTTTTTCGTCTTTTGTGTCTTCCATGCGCACTTGTCGGTGTGCGTGACGGGGGTGGAGGCGGGGCACACACTGTCAGGCTGCACAGAGAAGAAAGGCATCGGGGCACGTCATACCGAGGGGTCGCGCCATCGAAACGGAGACACACCCACCCACCCACACACACACGTTCAAAACCACGACAACGACGATCGCTGTCGTGAAGCGAGGACACCGGCACTCCGCCCTTCTCCACGCGCGTACACACACACACACCCACGGACCCAGACAGACAGACCCGCGTGAGAGACGAACAATGACTACAATGACGAGTGAGCTGGAGCGAGCCCAAGTGATCCTTGCAAGAGAGCGGCGGAGCATCGGACTCGTCCACCGGCCTATTCGCACCACCCTACTGTTTCTCTCCTACAGTATCCGAGGTGTGGTACACTACACAGAGGCGGCTCTAAGTAAGCGGTTCTTTAATACCGCCTTTTTGCCGCTGATGGTGATCTTGTTCCTGATATCGTACTATGTGGCGCCTTCCCCTGCCGCCGCGGTGTTCTCGGCGTTTGATTTGAACCGGGACGGCCAGGTGACTGCGGCCGAGGTGAACTCGTATTACACCACAGTTCTGAAGCGGCGCGGAGGTGGAGACACTGCCGCCATTGCTGCTCAGATCGTCGGTAACCGCGAGGCCATAAGCATAGATCAGTTCAGTGAATGGTGGCAGTCCCCCACCACCGACGCGCAGCGGTACTGCGCCGGCGTTGCGAACGGCTGGTGGCGCGAGGTAGAGTACTGGCTGGCCGATGCACTCTACTGGGTGGTGCTTGGCGTGTTGTCGTCGATCGGCCTCGGCACCGGCATGCACTCTGGACTCCTTTTCCTCTTTCCTCACATTTACCGCACGTGTGCGGCGGTGCAGCGCTGCGGGAATGCGAACTTCTGGACGTACCCCACCAACTTCTTCTACGGCCCGCGCGAACGTCTATTCGTGTGCATTACCCCGGAGAGTGAGCCAGAGCTCGCTGCGAGCCGGATGTCGCTGGCACAGTACCTGGTCAAGGTGGTGCCAGCGTGCATGCTGTGGGGTGCCGGGACCGCTATGGGTGAGGTGCCGCCGTACGTGCTGAGCTACGCTGCTGCGTTGCAGGGTCGCCACGAGGACGATCTGCAGGAGTCTGCCGCTCCGTATGGCATAATGTCCCTCGCGACGAACTGGACGCTGCAGAAGGTGCGCCGTTACGGCTTCTGGGCCATCCTGCTGCTGGCTGCGTGGCCTAATATGGCGTATGACCTCTGTGGCATGGCGTGCGGGCAGTTTCTGATGCCCTTCTCCACCTTCTTCTCTGCCACTTTGATTGGCAAGGCAGTGATCAAGGTCAACTTACAGGCGATCTTTTTCATTATTCTCTTTTCCGGCGATGTGATTGAGCGCATCATGCAAAGCGTCGGCAGCAATGCTGCGGCACTGCTGCCTGCCTTCTTTCACGTCGAAGCAGCGATGAAGAAGGCCCTCTACGCAGTTGTGCGGGCACGTGAGAGCATCGCCAAGCGCGCCAAAGACGGCGACGCGTTTTCGACAGCGCCAGAGGCGGCAGGGTCGGAGTCATTTCTTGTGCAAGCTATGCACTGGTTCGTGGTGGGCAGCGTGGTGTGGTTCGCTAAGTCGATTGTCGAGTCCTTCGCACGCTCAGAGCAGGAGCGCCGTGATGAAGACACAATCTTGGAGTTAGAGCTCGCGTTACGGCACCGATACCAGAATCCGGCCCCAGTGACAACATTGGAGTTCAAGCAACTGCTTGCAGCGGCACAGTTCGATGCTCAAAGCAGTGAGGGGGGCATTATGTACGCCGCGATGCACTACACGCGACTTCTTCTGGCAATCGCAGCTGGGCTAATTGCGTGGGGGCTGTACAATCATCGAGGCAGGGCATCTTCGCTCGGCTTCACACTTTTGCTGCACCGCTACCTCGACCATCAACTCTCGGCAAACGCGGCAGCCCGTACGGGCATGCGCCAGGTGCTGCGCGTGGCCCTGCTGGCAGCGGTGCTGTACGTTCACATGTAAAAGTGGTGGTAATGATGGAGCGTCTCACTGGAAAAGGCAAAGAGCGTATGAGTTCACTACGCACAAGTGTCGGGGATTGATGCGCTACATTCACCTCCTCATTGCACAGCCGATGCGGAGAATCGGGTGTTTTCGAGGCAGTGCGACGCCTGGCAAGAGAGATCGCAACGGCGGTGGAGGGAGAGGGGAGCAGCGACGGGACGGATAAATGCGTGGATAATGTAGGTAGCCCTCCTGCTTTGTTCTTTTTCCCTGTGTTGTCACCCACTTGATCCCCTCAGCTCTCCCGCGGACTGCTCCCGATCGCTTCTCTCCACCCCTTCTCCTGTTTGACGCACTATGTCACGCTTAAGCCGTTCCCTTTGTTTACAATCACTGCACAAGTGATTTGCCATAGTGGCAGTGATTGCCAGGGTTGTGTCGACACGCGGAGGGTGGAATGCAGAATGCGATGTGCAACTTCCTCTCTCATCCTTGCATACATACATGTTTGCTAGCGTTTTTCGGCTCGCTTTTTCCCCATCGTCTCCATTGCGTTTTGGGGTTTTAGCTACCCAATTTTCGTATTTATTGTTTCGGACTGGGCAGAATAAAGTCAAGTGCCATACGATAGACGCCGGCGCCCAAGACAGGCGCTTACACTTCGCACGCACCACTGCTGCCCTTTCCATGAGGGGAGGGGGAATGTATGTGATGCCATTATCTTGGTTCGTAAGTAGGTTCAAGTGGTGGCCATATGCACGCTGGAACCCCACGTGCTGCGTGATACACGCTTGCTGTGGTGTGCGCCACTTCCGCGGACTCACTTCTCGTCGCAACGCGACACCTGCGACATACGGCTTCGCAGCGTCACTTTCTTTCGCATGGATGCTGCCTACTGGGGCTTTCATCTCGGATAATCCTTGCCCGGCCTCCTTTTTCCTCTACGTCTGATCTACTCTTTTCTATCCGAACCACCTGGGCTTCCTGTCATGCAAAGCGTCATTTACCCGCGCGTGATTCTCTCACTGTTCTCTTCACGGGATTGTAGGATCGCCTGTTTGAGCTGCCACCCCTGCGTCGCTAGCACCATCACCCCGTTTCTCTTCTCCTCTCTCTGTTCTACACTCGGGGTCTATTGATTCTGCTGCGGCGCATCCATGAATCCACACAATGTGCTCGAGTCACTTGCAAGGGAAAAGGGCGTCGGACTTACGCACCTCTCCGAGATCAGCAGCAAGTATTCTCGGTCGGCGAAAGTGGCGTGCTGCGGTGGGCTCATGACGCGCCTAGTGACGGAGAGCGCCGCCGATTCCACGGTGCTCCTGCGTGACGGCAGTGGCTCGTGTTACTGTGCCTTGCATGGAGACATCACGAACCGCTATCCCGATGTCTTGACCACCGACGCACTCCTTTTCTTTACGGACATCACGGTCCTAGTCGTCTCCTCCAAGGTGCCGCCGATGTTGATCGCGTGTTTGCAGAACCTCGCTGGTCTCTTGCTGCCTGATAAGGCAACGAGCACCGCTGCTGCTACGGCCTCGAGCGCCACGGCGGGAGGGACGCAGTCCACTCCGCCGCGCACCTTCCTTCCTCGTGGCGCCATGCCTCATAACGATGGCTTTGCTTGCTCAGACACGTGGCAGTTGGACCTTCTCACCGGTGTCCAAAGAGGATACGACAGCACGGGCATGTTCAGCGGCTCAGAGAGTGCTGGGGGAAGCTGCACTGAGCCGCACGCCTCTGCAGCCGCCGTCTCTCTGGCCCATCCCGCCCTTGTTGGAGAGCGTCGCGATAGTGCCCCGGCGGAAAAGAGAATATGCACCGAAAATACCGCTGCACCCGCAGCACTTGATGTGGATGACGAAGACGATGCAGAGTGCTTGGAGCTGGTGGATGAGATGTGAGGTCTGTATAGGAGCGGGATGGGGCGCATGGGTGTAAGGACGGCGAGAGAGGCAGAGATCGCTCTGCAGAAGTCTTTATCGACTTACCCAATCGCTGTCTCCGCTTCGTGCTTCTCCCTTCACCTACCACGGCCCCCCTCCCTGGAAACCGATGGTGCACACTCACATGTCGGCTGATTCATCCCCTCTTTTTCTCTCTCTCTCTCACTGCCTCTGTGTTGACGTTTGAGCTTCTTTTTCTTTCATCGGTGCAATAATGCGTGTGCGCCCCATTTGAGCCTCCTGTAGTTGTTGAGGTCATCGCTGCTGCTGGTGCTGCTGCAAGAAGAACACTGCAGATACACACAAAAAGGCGAATGCAGGTGTCCAACTTTTCTGCCACCGTATCCATGCGAAGTTGATGTAGGCACCGCAAGGATTCCCCCAACCCCCCCGTGCAAATGTGCGTAGTCTTTGCCGTCAAAGTGATCGTCGCTTTCTTTTGAAGCGCCTCCTCCATCTCCCCACTTTGCGCCTCCCCCAAGACACACTCACGTGCCGACGTTGTCGAACCTGCCAGCAGTTTTCTCTCGCCTTCTGTGCTATGCACCCAATCGAAGTTTGTCTAACGTTCTCGCTGTCACCCTCTTTTTGTTTCGCTTGCCTCTCTCCTCCAACCCTCTCTCTGCATGCATGTGTATGATACCGGGCTTCCCCCCACCCCCCACCCCCGCACCTCATGCCACTATCACCACCTCCTGTGTCATTTTGCACGTACTGCCTTCATCACTGCCCACCTCCCTTCCCTTGCATGCAGAGGATCTGCATCGAAGAGGCTTCCATACGGCCGGCTGCTTTGAACTCCACCACCCCTCTTTCCCAACGTGTCGCTCCCACTGAAGGCCGCCACTTCTCAATTGGCTGTGGCATTATCCGCGCCACGAACTCTCACTCTCTTTGGTGTGCGTTTCTCTTTCTGTCGCTCTCCACCACTGACCGGGTCTGGCGCACCTTCCACCCCCGCCTTCCCCCTTTTGCTCACGCACCATCGCCTTCTCCGACGCTATAGCGCTGCCGCGTGCGCCTCCATCGTGATTTTCCTTTCTTTTTTGCTTCCCTTTTTTCGTGTCACTCCGACGTTCCCTACGTAATCGCGCACAGTGGTGGGGTACCACGGCTCTCCTAACACCCGCTCATCTTCCTGCGCTGGTTGCGCTTTTCTTTAGTCTCCCCTTATCCCATTAACCACTGTTCAGACTCCCTGAGGGGCTTTGAGTTCTGCCGCAAGAACTCAAAGCTCTATATCCCCCCCCATTGTCGTTCTCGAATTCGCCTATCAGTGTAGGCGATGCCAGTCACCAACGGTAAGCGACCGCGCGAGGATTCTGGTGTGCCGGTGGATGAGGCGGCCACGCGCGACACGGCTCGGTGCGCTTTGGAGGCCAAAGACGCCGCCGCAACGCCGCTGGACCGTGTTGTTGTTCTCAACGTTGGTGGCACGAAGATAACTACGTTGCACTCTACGCTGTGTTCTTCCCCATCGTTACTGGCGCAGTGGGCGGAGGACAACTTCCAGGAGTTCCCGCGTGATTTGCAGGGTCACCCGTTCCTTGACCGCGACCCGGAGAACTTTGTGCACATTCTCAACTACCTGCGCGGCTACGGGCTGCCGAACAAGGCCGACGACCTCGTCGTCGTGGCCAAAAATGCAAAGCTGTATCAATTGGAATCCCTGAAACCCGAGATTGGTCTCCAACCCCAATCGAAGTGGCGCCTTACCCCCGCCCGGGAATCGCGACGATGGCTTGGATTCTCACCTTCGAATTCCTTGACTGTGGTGCAAAAACCCTTTTACCGGGCTTGTCCAACCATCGTCTTTCCGTTGAAAATGCGAACTGGTTTCCCTGGGTCGTTGCCTTAAAGAATTCCCCTGGGATGGGAATTTCCCTCAAAAAAAACGGGTGCCAGGAACCCCGGGGGTTTGGGCCCTTTTTCACGAGACCCCTCTTAAACGGGGGTCTTGTAAACCCCGAAAAAATATCTTCCCCTTGGATTTCCCCTACTGAGATGTCTTTGCCCCCTCCCCTTCCAAAAATGAAAACTTGTCCCTTCATATATCCCCCTGGTTTCTTTGTAAATATTCCCACTATTTTTTATCCATTCATTCTCTTCCCGTACCTTATTTTCCCCCCTTTTCTGGTTAATTTTCCATATTTTTTTCACCTCCAATTTGTCTGTTTTCTCTCCTTCCGTTTTTTCTTTGTTCTCGTAGTGTCACTCTCCTATTTTGTATTGATCCTCTTTTAATTTCATTAATTCTCTTTAACTCTTTTCNNTTTTTAAAAAAAAAAAAAAAAAAAAAAAAAAAAAAAAAAAAAAAAAAAAAAAAAAAAAAAAAAAAAAAAAAAAAAAAATTCC
>NC_009320.2:214491-259665 GCF_000002845.2 Leishmania braziliensis MHOM/BR/75/M2904 | reverse complement strand
GGCGTCTTCTGTCAGTGCCGATGCTGTTGGGACGGAGGATGAAGAGTAGGTAGTGATAAGGATGGGCGTGTTGGGTCTGAGTTTTAGGAAAAGGGGAAGGTAAGTGGCACTGGAAAGGAGAGGATATGCGCGTCCAAAGACGGAGAACACGAGGCAGCGTTCTGAGAGAGCGTGCAGGGATGTGTGGTCTGTCGTTCTTTACGTTCCTTCCTCTTTTCTCGAGTCAGGCTTGCTGTTGTGGGTGCCCTCTGCCTCTTCCTTTCAGGTACCCCTCTCCACCTCCTTTTTTTGCATGAGGGTTCCTCGTTGCGGCTTCCACCTTCGTTTTCGCTCTAACTTCCTTGAGTACCAGATATACGCATGCATGCACACATACCCCAGTCCCTCCCCCACAGACCCTTCGCACACATACACACGTGCTCGAAGACGTACACATACACGTGTATTCTCCATAATGCCACACACAATAGAGTGTCGTGCTTACGTGAGCCTCTCGTGTATCGGCTCTCGCAGCCTTTGCTTCGTTTCTCTCTCTGCAAAAGACATAATGGAAGGAAAAAGCGGAGTATTAGTCGTGTCTTTCGCTTGCATTTTTTTTTTTAAGCTTCGTCTGCTCCAGGCAAGCCAAACTACTGCTTGCCGAGCCAACATTGAGCAGAAAAGAGGGCCTCTCTCTTGTCTGCCACCTGGTGTGTAGGATCGCCGTGATGTTGGCAGCTGGTAGCTCTCTCTCCCTCCCTCTGCGTCTTTGCACTACTCGCACTGTGGAACTTGTTTCCTCTCTACCACCTTCACCTTCCCGTCCTCCACGTCTTCTCTGTCGACTCTCGCTTCAACTCAACATATTGGTCTCACGCACGCACATACCTGCAACTCTCCTTGTGGCATATCTGGTGTAGAACGAGTCTATGATGATTGCTGCGGTATTGTTCTTCCATCTCTCACTATCGCTCTCTTACTGAACCCGCCCTCCTCGCGTCCCTCAAAGAGCTTCCGCTGCTATACCTTCTAGAACCCCCCCCCCCCCCTCCCACCCACACACCTACACAAGCAAACAAACAACTATCAACCCGCCACTCGCCTACGCTGTGCTACCCAGTCCTTCTCTTTCTCGACTCTTTTTCTCTCTCCTCTTGCGCGGGTCACGCATCGACCCTCAGAAGAAGCCTGAGCACGTATACATCCATACACACAAACCTCTCTTCGACTTATACACCTCTTCCGCCGGAAGTGCCTCTAAAGTGTTCGTGTGTGTTGCGCGTGCGCGCATTTGTGATTGCCGTTGTTTTTGAGTTTATGTTTCTCTCCCTCTTCTGTTTTCTTTCGCTTTCCTCTGTCGCTTACCAACCTCTCCTCTCAGACTTTTCCCCCTTTCTGTGGCGTCTTTCTTTGCCCCTTTCGTGTTTGTGTGTTTTTCTTTTTTTTTTCTGTCCGCTCTCTCCGGTGTGTGTTCTGTCGTGTTGTGGATTTTGGGCCGTTCTCTCTCTCTCTTTCTTCTTCCTTCTCTTGTTTCCCTCATTTTTCCCCCCGCCCCCCTCCGTTCTTCTCTGCTGGGTGACCATCGACCCCCTAAAGCAAGCCCAAAGACAACTAAACGTCAAGGGTGGCGCACCATTCTGTGCAGTGTTGACGTGCGCGTTGTGTCGGTGCCGTCGTCGGTGGAAAAGCTCCTCATCTCGTTAGTGTTTTCGTTTTTGCTCTTGAGGTGGCGGGCGTGTTGTTGTGTTGTACTTCTTCGTGCCCAGCGAATACCAAAAGAGATTTTTCGCTTTGCCTTTTCATCTTTGTGTGTGTGCGTCTGCTGAAATCGGGTGTCGTCCTGCGGCGGAAGAACGCATACGAGCGCGCTGGACGAAGGCCCCCGCTTGCGTTATATGCAAAGTAAGTAGCGTTGCCTCAGTGAAGCAACCCAGCAATTGCATGCGCTTCACTTTCCCCTTTTTTTTGTCTACTTGATCGGGTCCTTTGTTGATTCTAAAGCTGCTCCGCTCTAACTTGTCTAACAGCAGTACGATCACTATATACGACCCTTCATTTCTTCTTCCTCCCCCCTTCACCATCATCATTGATTCACCAGAAGGCTACCGAGTAGTGTGCGCTGGTGTTTTTGCTCTGTTAGTGAAGACCGTCTGCGTGACGTCGACCCCCCGCTTTCTTTTCCTTCTCTTCTCCGCGCCAACATCAATTTTCTGGACAGCAGCTCCTCTGTACGCTGTCAAGGAGAGAGACACGGAGTTAGGACCGCAACGCGCGTGTAGGAAGTCAAGGTGCAGTAACCGCAGAAGGAAAAGAGCAACAGAGTGCATCAGAAATGAGCGTCGACTCCATTATCGAACAGCTGCTCGAGGTGCGTGGTGCGAAGCCCGGTAAACAGGTACAGTTAGCCGAGAATGATGTGAAGCAGTTGACGCTGCGCACACGCGAGATTGTTCTCTCGCAGCCGCCTCTGCTAGAGCTGGAGGCGCCCATTAAGATATGCGGTGACATTCATGGTCAGTACTACGACCTCATCCGTCTCTTCGAGAATGGCGGCTTCCCGCCGACAGCGAACTACCTCTTCCTCGGCGATTATGTGGACCGCGGAAAGCAAGGTCTCGAAACGATTTGCTTGGTCTTTGCCTTCAAGGTAAAGTTTCCCGAAAACTTTTTCATCTTGCGAGGCAACCACGAGTGTGCCAGCATCAACCGCATCTACGGCTTCTTCGACGAGTGCAAGCGCCGCTACAATATCCGCCTCTGGAAGGCCTTTACAGACACGTTTAACTGTCTTCCCGTGGCGTGCATTATTGATGACAAGATCTTCTGCTGCCACGGTGGCCTTTCACCGGAGCTGCAGACGATGGACCAGATCAAGAAGATCACTCGTCCGTGCGATGTGGCGGACACTGGCCTGATCTGCGACCTGCTGTGGTCAGACCCAGAGGAAGGTCTCTCTGGGTGGGGTGAGAACGACCGCGGTGTGTCCTTCACCTTCGGCCAGGATATTGTAGAGAAGTTCTTAAACAAGCACCAATTTGAGCTGATTTGCCGCGCTCATCAGGTCGTAGAGGATGGGTACCAGTTTTTCGCGAAGCGCAAGCTTATCACAATCTTCTCTGCCCCTAACTACTGTAATGAGTTCGATAACAGTGGCGCCGTGATGACTGTCGACAACGAGCTTATGTGCTCTTTTCAGATCCTCAAGCCGTCTGTGAAGAAGCCGAAGTTCTACTCGTAGCGAAGTAGGCGAAAGAGGGGAGTGGGGAGGGGGAGAGGAGGTGCGCCGTTGTTGGTGCGAGGGAGCGTGTACCTTGCGGCAGAAGCACACACCCACACACCCAGAAGAAGCGATGCTAGAATGCTGATGTCTTCTTCAGTTTCATTGGCTGGTGCCCTGACTTTGCCTTTTTAGACATCAGAGGTACACGTCGGTGCGTCTCTTTATTTTCAGTCCCCCTTCTCTCCCTCTGCGCGTTTTATACTTTCCCTCTCGCTGTTGCTGCTCTTGTTGCCGTTGTCGTTTGCTTTTTCTTCTCCTCCGCCTGTTTTTCCTCTCTCTCCTTCCTCTGAAGTGCCACTGCCCTTTCGTCATAATTGCACATTTGTGCCCATGCGTCGTTCGTTCGTTGCGTTGTTGCGCTTTTTTCGATGTTGTATCAGGCTCGTTTGTTGTTATAGACGGCGCGAGGGACTATACGTGCGCGCGTCAGTCTCTCTCTCTATGATTGTGTCAGGTAGTACTTACCGTATCGAATGATACCAATGCGGATGTATGTCGCTCAAAGGCGGGGAGAACCGTATCCTCCTCCTCTTCTCCACTATGGCGCCCCCCTCCTCCTCCCCCACTCGTATTGCTGCTCACCTTCATGACACTCTGCATCCAGAATAGATCTCTCCTCTCTCCCCATGTCTCTCCTCCCCCTCATATACGCTACTGTGGGATTCTCTTTGTCAAAATAGTTCTGAGATGGAGCTGCTCCTTTTTTTTTCTCCTGCCTAGCCGCGCGCGTGGGACTGCGTGTGCGTGTGCGTGTGTGCGTGTGTGTGTGTCCTCCATGATATGAACAAAGCAAATCCAGCGCGCGTGCCCACGTATGCACTTACATTCATCCACGCAAGGCATTGTATCGGACGCAACGAGCTCTTTTTTTCGTCCCTTCTCCCCCCCGGTAGATCCCTCGTTCAGCCCTTCCCACCCCCTTCCCCCCATTCGGTTGCTCTGATCACTTTGCTAACTCGATCTTTTTCCACACGTGAGCGTTGTCGAGCCGCGCATCTCTGGTGTGCTTCTTTCTCTTTCCTTTTCTTCCTCTTCTGCTGTTAAAGCGAAGCAAAGCAGCCGCTATGAAGCACACAGGGAGCGGAAAACACATAGGGAAGCGGGGAGGAGGGGGAGGTGGAGATGGGTGGAATAGTATTGCATACAAGAACGCCCATCAAATGCGCGTGTCCAAGAGAGATGGAGAAGGTAGCTCATACGAGAGAGGTAGAGGTGAGTTGGCTTCGACCTCTATTGCGCCCATTTTACTCTCTTCTCTGTTCCTTGTCTAATGTGTCCGTGCTACTCTGCATTTATGGATGGGGTGGGGTGGGAGGTAGGAGGTAGAAGGGATGACATCTCGAATGGCGCTTTGATGATCACGTCTGCGTATGCAGGGGGGGGGGAATGTGATTCACCTTGTGTACTCGTTCGCAGTTGTATTTCCCCTCCTTTCGTCCTTTTTGTATTTGTATGCGCTGTGTGATGGTTGAGGAGCGTATGCTCGATCATCATGATGATACTGATGTTGACTATGATGAGGATGACTGTGTCGTTTTTTTTTTGTCGTCTCTGTGAGTTGTTAAGTATGCGTGTGGGTTTATGTTGGCGAGGCTGGATGTGTTCTTCCTCTTTTTTTTTTCTCTCTTTTGTTTTGTCTTGCCTTGTCTTCTCTTCTGTGTCCACAAGGCGGATGTCACCCAAATGTACGACCCCCCCTCTTTCCTTCCCCCACTCCTCTTTTTTTTTTTTTACTTGCCTTCTGCGCATGGTCCTCGTGTGTGTGTGTGTGTGTGTGTTTCTACACTTTCCTCATTAATGAGCAAAGCTCAGTAAACAAGACGAGCAAAAGCGAATCATGACCACGCACCCTAACGGTGTTTCTTGATCGCGACATTGTGCCCTAGGAGGGGGAGGTACCAGGCTGAGTCAACCCGGCAACGCTCTCATTGCGTAGGAGGAGTATATGTGGCAAACATGGTTCTGGCGGAGATTCTTTTCTGTTCGAGTGGTAAGAGAGTCTCATAAGAAATGGGGGCACTAAGGTGCTTCTACGCTCAAACTGTGCTGACTCAGTCTTCCAGCGTCGGCTCCTTCTGATGAGCGCCCCTCTCTTCATGTTCTCATCGTGCAGGCTGCACCTTTGGGTCATACTGCGTAATGAGCGATCATCAGCGCTTGCTGTTGACCACGCACGGGCACCCAGGCCATACACGCGCGGCGCGGCGCAATCACTCGTTTCCCGAGAAGTATGCCTGTGGGGTGTACTTTATATATGCGCATCTAACCCACCCCTTTATTGCTCTATTCCGTCTCTTTCGCCCCTCTCTAAACAACCGTCGGAGAAACACAGTCCGACTGGTGCCAGAGTAACCGAGAAAGGTCCGAGAGGGACGCACACAGCGATGGAGCCCTACTATGAGCCAGACTCCGAGTTTCGTGAGCCGCTCACGGACGTGGATGCGTTCCTCGACAGTGCGCGGTACAACGAGACTGGCGACCTGGATCTGCTCAAGGCGTACCTGGAGAAGAACCCAAGCGAGGTTGACGCGCGGGATGAGCAGGGCCGCACAGCAGTGCACATGGCCGCCGCGAATGGCCACATGGCCATCTTGGAGATGCTCTTCCAGTTTGACCCCCAACCGAATGTCCCGAATGACGAGGGCAACACGGCTTTACACTTTGCTGCGCTGAACAACCGTGTCGCTGCGGCGGAGGCGCTGCTAGCACACGGGTGGAGGCCGGCTGAGCAGAACATCATGGGCAAGACCGCGCTGCAGCTCATCTACGAGAAGCAATACAACGAGATGGAGGCGCTGCTCATGAGCCGAGATGAGACGCTCGACACGTATGTCCCGCCCATCCAGGCTTCCGTGAGCCTCGACCTCCCAACCAAGGAGGGGGACGAGGAAGAGAACGACGAGCGAGACGAGGAGCCAAGAGAGGAGGCGAAGGCGGCGCCAGAGCGCAGGGTGCCGCGGGCACCCATAGCACCTGCAAAGAAGATTGCACCAGCGGCAAGCAAGGCACCTCGCCCTCTCGTGCCGGTGGATGCAACAACCGCGGTGCAGATGCTTGGCTCTGCCTCTGTGGACGCTATCGAGTAGGCTCAGGTGGAAGAAGAGACGCAGCATCTCTCTCTCTCGTGTGTGTGTGTGTGTGTGTGTGTGTGGGTGGGTGTATGTCGACGCTAAGCGCAGCCGGCATTTATCCCCTTTCTTCTTTTCGTACGTACTCCCCTCCGCTCTCCACGGAGAGGGTGTGGAATGAGAGTGATATGCTCGGAGTAGCGTGACGTCGAAAGTGGAGCACCAATGGCAGAAAAGTTACCAACGCCACGCAGGGCCGGCAGTAAAATGTGCAAGAGTCTTGAGGGAGAGGGGGGGGGGTGGCCATACGCGAAAAGGACAGCAGCTCCGGGAGGGGTCTGCCGCCCAGTATTGCGCAAGGGCTGTGTCTTGTTGGGTGTGGCTTGACGCGTTTTGTTGCGCACCTCCTACCTTATCATTCTTTCACACATTTCCCGCACCACTAATGGGATGCATGCGTCACTCACCTCCACCCGTGCGCGAGTCGGAGCAGCTGCAGCGCCACGCCCCAACGAAAGAGGAACAGCGACCAAGAGGGGTACACACACACCGAGAGATGCACATCATCTCATGCATACCTCATTCATCTGTGTGTTCCCCTTTGATGCATCTCGTCCTCTGTTGTCTTCTCTTTTGCCCCCCCCCCCCCCCCCTCCTTCTGCTTCCTCGCTGCTGTCGAGGTGGGCTGCCGCTGTTTTTCTCTCCCCCTTTCCGCTCAGCTTGCCGTCCTGCGATGCCGAGCCCTGGAGTGACAGTGTATGAAGGGAGCGTGGAGGGAAAGGCAATGTAACGATGGGAACATGCATTCTTTGCACGTCTTTAGCAGCCCTCAGTGAACAGTAAGCAGCGGGCCCGTACTGGCGCATTCGCGCACACCTGTCCTGCGAATCATATGCTTGGCTGGAGCTCACGCGTCTTGCTTTCCCTCTTGGCAGCACTCTTGCTTTTTTCCTCTCTTCCCACTGAGGCGTCGTTTCTCTCTGCCTCTAACCTCCTTGATCCGTCACGCGTACACTGCACAGAAGATCAGCAAGAAGCCCCAATATCACTCGCGGCATGAGTTTTGCTAGTAGAGAACGTGATCGAGTTCCCATCTGCGAACCGTTCGTGACGGAAATGCCCGCCAGCGAGCGCTTCTTCGAGTCCCTATTTGGCTTCTCAGAGGGTGACTACGCCGTGACGCGACATTCTCTCTTTCAGAAGTGCAGGTTTGAGGTGGTACGCACCAACACATCGAGTGGCTACAGTCGTGTTCTCAAGGAGCGAGCCTTGTT
The DNA here is from genome assembly GCF_000002845.2 of Leishmania braziliensis MHOM/BR/75/M2904. Lineage (NCBI taxonomy): Eukaryota > Euglenozoa > Kinetoplastea > Trypanosomatida > Trypanosomatidae > Leishmania > Leishmania braziliensis. Next base: position 252,064 of record NC_009320.2, on the reverse strand, counting down.
TCACCACCCCTACGTGGCAGACGACCGCCCCGTCAGCAGCGGCTGGCATTCCACCCCAAGCGTTGCCGAGCTACGCGCAGAAACAGCAGCGCACGTGCGTAAGTTTGACCAGAAGTACCCAGGGCTTCTCGTCAAGGTGGCAGCTGCTCGCAGTGGCTCTTGCATGGCGTCAACAGCACCTTGGCCTGTGAGGTGCGCGCACCTCACAGGCGACGCGGGCCAGATGCACAGCCGCATTGCGAATGGTCTCTTCCAGGTCGCCAGTCAGTTTAACCTGCTTGAGTTTTCGTCCTCGGAGGTGACACCGGAGCACGGAGTGCGTCACTACGCGCACGATCGGACCCAGGGGCCGGCGTGTGCGACGGCGTGCATGGGCGGTACCGCCTATCGTAACTACCTACTGCATCCAGATTTTTTTGGGTTCACCAGTGCCGCGTCGGTCACAGAAAATGCCGATGAGGCTACCCGGGGACAGCAAGCGGATCACCAGGTGAACATGCTGAACGACCTCGTCGAGTACCTTACCCGTGCGCGCAGCAGTGACAATGCCGCTACTGCGGCAGGATCCACCGATTCGACTGCTTGCAGCGTGCCGGCGCTGCCACGAGAGCACTTCTTCACGATCCGCAACGGGTATTTTTTTAAGAAGCCGCCAATCTCCACGCTGAGCGCTCGATTACAGCGCATCGCGGCTGCCGAAGGGATCTCGATTGCGGATGTGGAGGAAGAGTTGGTATCACGCCTCCGCATCGGGCTGGTTGAAGACGCCACCGTGACACTGTCTCTGCATGGTGAGCTTGTCCCTCGCGTTCGTGCGCCGTGCCAACTCGGTGATCAAGCGGGGGGGAAAGTCGCGTGCAGGTTGGGTGCAGATGTGGCTGCCGCGGTGAAAGTCCATAATGTGACTCAAACGTACAACAGCGCCTTGAGTCTGCCATCTCAAGTTCACTGCACACTCTTGGAGTGGAACAACATAGCCGCTCTCTCCCGCATCATCTTGCGCGGCACCTACGAGGCCACACTCCTGGCCGGCGTGCAACACACCCTCCGTGAATTGGAGCGGCAGGCCACCTTCGCTGACGCGTCTTCGCCCACGACACCGGCCTTCTCACTGCCGCCAATCTTTCTCACCAAGGTGGGCGGTGGTGTCTTTAGGAACGACGCGGAGTGGATTGCGTCTGGTATTGCGTCGGCGGTGTACCGCGTAGCCGCGCTCAGCGTACCGCTTGACGTGCGACTCGTGCACTTTCGAAAGGTAGACGAGTACTACGTGAACTACTTTCCATCGTGGCCCGTGCTGGACTAAGTCCCGCGTGAGTCGACAACCCCGTGTGCGTATGACGGGAGACGTAAAACACACGATATGGAAGGTTTGTACGCATCTAGTTGTGTAGAGCACTTTGCTATATCTCGTGTGCGCGTGTGTGTTGCTCTCTCCCCACCCGTATACCGTCGCATTGCTCACCCGCCTTTTTTTGAGCGCACGGACGTGTCTTTTCGTGTCGCTCTTGCGCGGATTTGTAACTCTTCTTGCGTTTACCCTAACGAGAGGCAGTCTTCCCTGGTGACGTCGTTCTGCCCTTTTTTTTTTAGGCACACCTTCGCCCAGTGGGCCCCGTCTACGTCGTGCTGTTTTGTCTTCATTGCCCTATCGTCTCTTGTGGGCCTAGTACTCTGCTGGGCCTGAGGGGTTCACATGTACGAACCATCACCGCGATGTGCTCCTCTCCTCCCTATCTCCTTCTACCCCGAGGCACACCTCGCGTTGTACGTGTGCTCGGGTGCACCCTCCCTTCCTCCCCCCTTTGCTCTTTTTTCTGTCTCTCTCGGAGAAGCCTCTGATACCCATACACTTACGCGTACTTCAGAACGCGCGCTCTCCTTCACGTTTTTTTTTCACAACTGTAGCGAACCCACCAAACAACCACACACCACCTCTTTTTCCATCCTTTCGGCTTCTCTAAACCACACAACACAGAGAGCGAGATAGAGAGCTGGACGCTTTGCTGGAGCGCATTTTCGGTTATTTTCTCTCCTTCAGCTTTTCTTGTTTTCTTCGGAATCAGAGGTGCGTGCGCGCGGTTGTGTGTGTGTGTGTGTGTGTGTGTGTGTGTGTGTGTGTACGTTTAGCTCCTGCCAGAGCTGAAGTCGTGCAGATCAACACACACGAGCATGTGCATCTCCACGAGTGGAGACCACACCGCCTTTCCCACTCTCTCGCAGCCGTTTCTCTTCCCCCTTTTCACCCCTTCTGCTATTCTACCTACCACTCACCCGAGGCAGCACAAAACAAATGTGCTCGATCGATGACGCAAAGCGTCTTGCTGCAGGTTCCCTCCCTCTTCCTCTATTTTGCTGCTGGTAGCCACGGGAGGTGATCGCCGCACTGCAACCAAGAGAAAAAAATGACCCCCAACGAAAAGAGCAGATCATCATCTCAGCGCCATTAGTCTCCATGCTGACACGTACGCAGGAAGGCAGACCCAGCAAGAGCGCGCGTCTCGCAAGGCTGGTCTCTTGCAGTTTTGTAGCCTCTTACGTTGCCCTCTTCCCTATCAAGATCTTCCGTTCCTCTCTCTCTCTCCGTGCAATGGTGTGGGCATTCTATATCGTTTTGCCTACTACACAACCACGCCTCCTCCCTCACACATTGTTTGTTTCGCCACTCAGATTTCCTTGACTTAGTTCTCACCCAACCACGCGTGGAGTAGTGGTCCACAGCGCGTCTTTGAACGACGACAACCAAAGACGCGCAGAGAGGGAAATCTCTGGGTGCCGCACCGCACTTATTCGACGCTCTTTTCATTTCGAATCTCCTAATCCCACTTTGCATGCAAAGTGGCGTGTATGGCTGTGTCAGACGTATTTACCGCGCTGGCTGGCATACGCACGCGTACCACAGACATTCTGTAAGGTGCAAGGAAAGAGAGTCCTTGCATAAGCTGCGTCTTTTGGCTGTTGTTGTTTTCCTCCCCCTCCCCACACACACACCACAGAGCTTCTGGCAGACGCATGGATGCGTACAGTCACCCACTCTCACTCAAGTGCGACAGCCCATCTCACAGCTTCCTTTTTGCCTCTCCTGTAAGCTCTTCCCGCTTTGTGCGTCACCTCAGTTTAGGGAGAAGCACGTGTAGCCAACACCTCAGCTGCTCCGACATTCTCTTCTTAGTCGCACCCGCTTTGTGCGAGAAGGATGGAGCCGCGCCGATGGAGGCCCCGGTTCTACAACCCCTTCACGGAGCGCGGACGGCGCACGGAGTACCTCCCCTTGTACCGCGGCTTTTTCCGCACGATGCCGCTGCACCGTTGGGGGATCAATGACATTCAAAAAACGCTCGGCTACGCCGCCCTCAACCCGTCCCTGTTTGGCTTCCCCGACCAACCCACGTGCATCGTGAACACAGCGTACTTTCTGCCGTCGCTGCGGAGTCGGCAGCGCGGTGTATGGGCCTTCGGAACGGAGCGTGGATGTAAGAGCATCATCGTTCCTCACTCATGTAGTGGAGAGCACTTCGACGCGCTCGATGCCCGCCTCATAGAGCCACTCTTCCGCTGGAATCCTGGTGTCGAATACGTGTATTTCTCGCGCCATTGCGAGGCGATGGCGCAGCAGCTCCTCAGCTCTCTCAGCCGCTGTCATCACTTGCGCGAGGTGACCTTGGAGGGTTGGAGCGATGCCGTCGCTGTGCATCGCATCATGATGGCGTGCAAGAATGCCGATGTGCTGGAGACGTACAGCCTCGATGACTCGCCACGCAGCTGGCGCAATGAGCTCTCTGTCCAGGCGCTGACAACCCTTATCGAGATGCACCCCAAGCTGCGCGCCGTAAAATCACACCGTCTCTACCTCGCCGACTGGTATGAGGCAACCCGCTTCTCTCGGTGCAAGCACAATGTCGCCCTCATCCTGTTCTCGTGCGATTTTGTAGTTTTTTTCTACGTTATGTTCCTGTGCCTTGTGTGCATACCTGCGTATGGCGCGTACCGCATTGTCTACCGTCTTACCGCGAGTCGCTTGTCGGACGCCTACGCATGGTTCTGGAGCGTTGTTGCATTCGTGCTCACCTTCTCGGCGATTGTCGCCTTCGACTACGTCGGGGGATCTTACCGCGGTCGTTGCTGGGTGCACATGCACAAGTACTTCATCTTTGCGAAGCGGCGCGTGGACGTTTGGATGAACGTGCACCAGACGGCGATCGTTTTCCGCAAGAGCTGAGACGCCCCCGCCCCCGCTGTGCTCGGTGAGCATGATCATATGCAGTTGCCCTTGTGTGTTCGTGGCGCTGTCGCTGCTGTGAGCGATTGAGGTGAGGACCGACAGGCGTTACGGCTCTGCAGAGTGGCTGGACATCGAGCCCGACTTAGCTCCCTGCCCAATCTGGAGGACTCCACCCGCATGGGTACACGCGTACGTATGCGTGTGTTCTCTGGCTACGTTTTCCATATATGCATGCGTATGTGTGTGTCTCTCTCTCTGTCTGTGTGTCTTTTATGTGCGGGAAGTCCCTCTAGTCAACGTTGCCTTACAGAGTTTATCGTCATCGCTGCGCATCTGCTTCTTGTTCTCGAAGGTACCCCCATGCCCCGTACATCTCTCTGTGCCGGACTGAAGCGACACGACGAAGAAAGAAAAAAAACGCAAAGAAGCCGTCAGTCTATCCGGAGAGAATCAGTGACAACTGCACGGGCGCGGACGATTGCCGACAGCGGAAGAGTCGTTCATTGGAGTCCCAAGCAGTGCGATGCCGTCTGACTTTCCAAGACAGGTGGTGATGTTGGCGTATATGTGTGCCTAAGAGTAAATACTGAGGCAACATCTCGCACTCCTTCTTGTTCAATGCATGTGTCGTTGCGACGGCCTACGCTTGCCACTTGACCTCGTCTCTCGTATCACGGTTGTGCGGCCCTCGCGCTTTGACTTCCTCCCTTACCTGCTCTGTTTTGCTCGTCTTTGCATGATCGATTTGTTCACTGTCGTGCGCAAACGAAGTGCGCACGCCTGTTTTTTTGGGGTTTTCCCCCAGGGTTTCGTCTGGTGAAGCATCGCCATCAACACAGTACACGCGAAAGCTGTAGTGTATCCTTTCCGTGGTCCCCTCCTCTTTTCATCTCGACACGCGACTCACCATCCTCACGTTTTCCTTCATTGTATGCGGTTAAGCACAGTCCACACAAGTAGGGCCAGTGCCGCTCATCCATTGGTACGGCAGAGTCACTGTGAAGGAAGAGGGGCGAGGGGACAGAATCCAACATAAAAGGACCTCACGGAGAAACACGGCCGCTGAAGGATTTTCGTCTGTGCGTGTGCATACTCACTTGTTCTTTGTTAACTCCTTTCCTGGTCCTGGACCACGAATCTTTAGCACGTTGCGGCGAGGGGTTCATGAGTGATACATTGCTGGACACGGGCCATTTGGCGGCCGTGACAGACATTGCGGCGGATGCGAATGGTCGGCATCTCGCCACGGCGAGCAGCGATGGCACGGTGCACGTTTATGAGTCCGTCACTACCGCCCCCAAGGAAGCGTCGCAGTACAAGGGTGGACCGCAGCCCACGACGTGGAACCCTGTTGCGGTGCTTCAGTGCAGCGGCGAGGAGCAGGCAGCGACGGTGACGTGTGTGGCGTGGGCACCTCCCGTCTTCTACACGGCTGCCCTCGTCACGTGTACCGAGGCGTCTAATGAGGTGGCGCTGTGGTGTGACGTGTGTAACGACGCTCAGTATCGCAAAATCTACACCTACACCCTGGCAACACCGGGCTGGTGTGTGGCATGGGCCCCGCACGAGTACGGGAAGCTCTTTGCCGTCGGCTGCGCGGATGGGGCGGTGGTCGTCTTCACCGGCGGGCCCGACGGCACGTGGGACATTCGGTCCTTCGAGAGTCACCCACACGGTTGCTGCAGCCTTTCCTTTGCCCCGTTCTTTCCACCGGGGGCGCTGCTCATGGCGCCTCTGGAAAGGGACCTTAGTAATGTCCCGGGCAATGCCCCACCAATGCCGTTCGCGCCACCTCGTCTGGTGACGTGCGGTGGTGGCCGGTTCGTGAAGCTCTGGACGCACTCGTTTGCACCTCGGTCCGGCGAAGAAGGCAGTGGCGCGCCGGAGTCTGTGTGGGTGTCCATGGAACTGGAGGCGGCTGAGGCGTTAAGCACCCCAGCGTGGCGGGAGGTGAGTTGGGCCCCGAACCTGGGCTTGCCGTTCACATACATTGCGGCTGGGTCAGAGGATGGGATGGTGGCGGTCTGGGTTCAGGATGGACCCGCTTCGAACCCATGGCAGTGCCGACTTCTGCCCCCACCCCACGGCACCCCCGGTGTGAATGTGACGAAGCTCTCGTGGTCTCTTGTAGGAACGTTTCTCTTGGTATCCTACGCTGATGGCGCGGTGGCGATGTGGAAGGAGACGGGTAATAATGGGGCGTGGCGCGTGGTGAGTGAACTGGAGAACCCGACCTCGTGAGGGGCTGACGTGTGGGGCACATTCGTTACGCGCGTCTCACGAGTTTGTGTGTGTCTCCTGTCCTCTCTCACCTTAATTCCACGTTGCCTTTTCACTATCAACATCTGCTACTGCCCTCCCCCTGCCCCTTCCCTCTACTCCTCCGCCGATTTCCCAACGTCTCGCTGCCTCACGCTCGACGCGGCTTTTGAGAGAGAAAAGAAGAAAGTGTGATGCCTCTCTTTTTGCTCGCTTGAGGGGGTTTCTCCCTGCCACGGTTTGTCTCGGTGGACTGCATGCCACATCTCTCTCCTCTCCAAATACTCACCAACTACAGAAGTGAAAGCAGAGCAGAAGAGAGAGAGAGCAACAACAATACTCAGCAGTGCCTCTAGAAAGAGAGAGAGAGATAAGACCTACTCGTCCTGCCTACGTGCGTGTGCTGTACTCAAGGCGACGGTGCTTCGGTGCGACCACACATGGTTTCCGAGGAGGAGCCATACCTCGACTGCATTATTGATGTGCAGGGACGTTGTCTCAGCCACCTCTCGACCCCTCATTTGCCTGGGCCCGTTTTCCCCTTTTCATCTCTGCGTCCATGGCCAGCTACCCTCCGCCCCTTTGCCCCTCCGGTGCTTCCACCCCGTCTTGGTGGACCGCTTCAACTTGCGTTCCTCGTGCTGTGGCCCCTCTTTCCCTCACCGACTCACTCCCACACGCTGCCTTGGACGTCACAGAGCTGCACATTTTTGACTCGACCGCTCTCGATCTGTCTACTCACGGTTACCCTCGCGTCCCTGCTGGACAATCCCACCCACATTCAGACAACTGCTCTACTCTCCCTCTCCTTGATCGAGGGGCTTATTGATCGGTGTGCACTACCACAAGGAAGCAAAGGAGGTGACTACAAGGGAACACATCACTCATTCCGTTTTGCATGGCCCTTGCTCCTTCTTCTCTTTCCTCTTTCTTCATCTGAGAGTCTCCTTGCTGTTGCTGCTGTTGGCCCACCTCTCTCCCTTCTCCCCCCTCTCTCTCGAGATCGCACCAAGCGCGGTAGAGATACAAGGACAGTGACGTCCCCTCGTTTGTTTGCGCTTCTTCCGTCCTCTCCCCTCATCCCCTCGTCGCAGGACTCTTTTCCCCCCAAAAGTGCAATATCGTTACACAGCGCGCCATGGGCCTCTTTCTCGGTACCTTCATTTTTATACTCCTCGGCGCTGCCGGTGCGCTGAGCGCGCCGCTCTGGGCAAAGAGCCAGGTCGACCTTGTCCGCGTACTGTGCGCTGTGGCCGCTTTCTGCTGCTGGATGTCGTGGGTGCTGATATACATGGCGCAGATGAACCCGCTCCTGCTGCCCACTCGGTCTATCCAGCGGGAGTGAAGGGGAGGTACCTCTGGAACAAGCTGTGGGGGGAGCCACAACGAGGAAGAAAATGACATATCGACCCACCACCCCTACTCCTTCCGTGTGTATCTTTGCGCTCTCCTCCAGCGGTCTCGACGTCCTCCTCGATGGCTTTTCTCTTCCTCGCCTGCTGCTGCTGCTGCTGCTGTCGAGAAGGCGGTGGGTCGGCACTGAGGGCTACCCCCGTTCTTGTCTTCTCTTCTGTCGATCTCCACACTATGAAGGACCCCGTGACCGCACTGTTTCTCTTGGATGTGTCTTGTGGTTGCTGACGCTGTTGCAGTCGTTTCCACCGTTGTTGCCACACCCCCTTTTTTTTTTGGCAGGCAAGGCAGCCGCACCGCCATCCCCCACTCACGACTTGGGGGTTTGTTGTTCTGTCGTTTCGTCCCTTGTCTGCCTATTATTTACATATTTTGTGCGCGCGTGTCCTCTTCAGATGCTTATGGTATGACCGGATCGAGGGTTGCGTGTGTGTGTGTGTGTGCGTGTGTGTGTGGCTGGTATGGTAACTATGCGTGAAGGAAAATTAGGAAAGAACACCAAGGGTCTCCCTAGGAAAGGAGGGGTGGGGCACAAGTGCCCGTTGCTCCATCTCTTCTCTTGCTCCTGCTCCCGTGTGGAAGGCGTGGCAATATGTGAAAGGGTGCGTCACTGGGACATTCCCATTCGTTTCAGGCGAGTAGACCCGCTCGGAGATAAGCTTGAGTTGATAGCACATCACGGACGTGTGCAACCGTGCCTGGCGGCATCGGTTGTGCCGTTGAAGAGCATTGATTCAGTTGTGGGCTACGCTCGAGGGCGTGTGCGCCATCTTCGAGCGGTATAGAGCAACCCAGACATATTTGTTTGCACCCCCGCCAAGACATGCAGTTGCTCTTTACTGTTCGCCGTGGTGTCGTCCCACGTGGACCACGAACTCAGGTCGCTCATCGAAGCTCTTACTCGTTCACCTTGGCGTTCTTCTTCCTCTTTCTTGCTCTCCATGACGGCGGCCGATACCCGCCAAACATTCCTACGTTTGCCATCGACTCAGCCACACCCGCGCCCACACACCCGCATAAAAGTGCAAGACGAAGACACAAGCTGAGAGATTGATAGCATCGAAGAAAATCGGTGTGAGAGGCATCGACTGTTGGGTACACGGACACAGAGGGATATCGGTGTATATTGTCTTTGTTCTCTTTCTAAGGTGATGAGCACGTCTACGGAGCTTCTCCGCCATCCTACACCCCTTCTTCCCCCCTACCAAACTACGACCGCTATCTCCACCCCACGGTAAGCACACACACACACACCCAACCAAACAAAAGAAAACAACTAGAAAAAAAGAGCGCGCGTTGAGCACTCGAGCAAAGGATGTCTGTGATTCGCATAGCGGGGGATATGTTGCACCTCAGTGCCATCTTGATCCTCTTATCCAAGATGCTGCGTCAGCGCAGCGCCGCCGGCATCTCGCTCAAGTCGATGGAGCTGTTTGCACTCGTCTTCTGCACGCGCTACCTGGATGTCTTGTTTTCCTTTATTGGCATCTATAACACCACCATGAAAATGTTCTTCATTGCATCGACGCTGCACATCTGTTACTTGATGAAGTTCAAGAGCCCGTGGAAAGCGACTTACGACCGCGAAAACGACACCTTCCGCATCCGCTACCTTATTGTGCCTTGCGTGGTGCTCACCATCCTGTTTCACGGGACTCCGCGGCGCAACATCATTGTTGAGCTCTGTTGGACCTTCTCCCAGTATCTGGAAGCTGTCTCAATTCTGCCGCAGATCTTCTTGCTCGAGTACACCGAGCGGTACGATGCGCTGACATCTCACTACCTCTTCTGCCTCGGGGCGTACCGCGTCGTGTACATGATTCACTGGGCGATTCGCTACTACATCTATCGCAAGGTGCGGTGGATCTCGGTCCTTAGCGGGTTTGTGCAGTCGCTGCTGTATATCGATTTTTTCTACCACTACGTGGTGCAGGTACTCCGCAAGGCAAAGGAGCGGTATGAATTGGCCAAGTAGAGAGTCGAGGAGGAGTGTTGTGCGTGTTGTCCTGTGAGGTGGGAGGAAGGGGAGCGATGGACTGCTGCAGTGTGCGCCAGCATGCGTGCATGTGGGGGAAGGGAGGAGGGAGATGGCTGTCTCTGGGGAGCGTACAGGTCACTAAGGTTCACATCACCGATGTCACGGTGACTGGTATCTGTGAGAGAGCAACCTGCAAAGCACGTCTGTGTTTCGGATAGCTGTGTGCTCGTGGTGTTTCTCTCTCACTCAAATGCAACGCGCCAGGAGTCCCTTTTCTACCGTGCGAGGCGTAGCAGAGGTGGGTGAGCTTTGACGACCTGTGCTCTCTAGCTCTTTCCCTTCTTCGTTTTTCTTCTGTTAACGTGTCTCCGTTTTATCACTCAGTTGGAGTGTATTCTCTCATTGTGTATCTGGTGCGTCTGTGGGTCTCGGTATGCGTGTGGCCCTTCGCTCTTCTTTTCGGGCCACACATTTCTCCCTTCTCATGGCCACTACCACCACCCCCCCCCCCCCCCGCAAGTTCATTCGTCCCACTTCACCAAGAATTGCCTGCACGTGTGCAGAGGCTGACAAGCAAATGAAAGGAACGATAACGCCCACGCACGTTCGCACACGCAGACACAGACGCACACCTGGGCGCCTTTCAGTGTGGGTCGGTGTCTGCGTCTCCGCCTAGGAATGTGCGCGCATCTTGCCGTGTTTCTTTAGTGTGATCGCTTCTTCTCTTTCCTCTTTGTCTCGCCTCTCTTCTTGTCTGATCTTTCTCCCCCTCCCCATTTTCTCCATTTGTGTTCCTTTCTACGTGCTGGCCCCCTCCCCTCCCCTCCCTCTCCCCCCCTCCCCGCCACTCGCTGAAGACGTGAGGCGGGGAGGGGGAGGGGAGAGGGAAAACGAGGAAGAAGGGAGAAGGCAGGTGAGGTTCAGTCGCTTCTCTCTCCACTGCCTACCTGCCGCTCTCCCGTTTTTTCTGTCGCTTCCCTTTCTGTTTTGTCCCCCCTCTCCGTGTATCGGTATATCGGCGGTGGTGCGCTGCGATTGCGATGGGGACGAGGACGGCGTGTGCGTGTGAAATGGAAGACAGACCGAATAAAGAGGGGAGAGAGGGGGGGAGGGGGGGGGGGCGAAGAAGATACACTCCACCGTTGTCGTACTGATTCTCGTTCTACACGTAGGCTTGGGATTGCGTACTCACGCAGGTACGCCACACGCACACCACGCCTGCCCCGAGGCTAATGCAAGTTGAGGATGAATGGTGGGTCACTCCCCTCTTTCTCAAAAAGAAAACCGCAAGGAAAACACAATCGCCAAGTGTGTGCAAGATGGAAGCGATGCCGTGCACGCCAAGGCTCTCTTTCCGGAGAGCGGTGATGCAGGAGTGACATCACTTTCGCTATTTGTTTTTTTTTTTTTGTACACAGACGCCTGTACGGGTCTTCTCGTTTGCAACGCCGTCGCTGTCTAAGGTGCGCGTATCTGTCTTTGGCTGAGGGATAGCTGGCTAGATATCTTGAAGCGAAGGGGAGGTACGAGCGGGTAATTGATTGTGCCTACCAGCGATGCGCTTATCCACAACAGATGGAAAGCTGTACAACGGCTGTGTACTTCTCGGTACGACGCTATGACTGCTTATGGTGTTTGCTCTTTCGCATGCTGGGGACTATCGAACTGCACCTGTTCAACAGCAGAGAGAGAGAGCCTCTGTTCCTGCGCCTTTTCTCCCTGTGTTCATCTACTATCGCTCTGTGCTTACTGCTACTACCCCTGTATTTCTTTTCTCTGCAACCTCACAAACGTGCGGTCTCACGACGACAATCACCACCGATACTCTCGCTTGCCCGTGTGTTTTTTGCTCGTTGTCTGCGTGTCAGATGCCGGACGCGTACGGGTGCGTAGGCACACATTTTATTGGCTTTTTTTTTGCGTGGCTGTGTCGCCTCTCTCTCGTGACGGAGGCGCATCAGCGCGCGGGTACGGCCCCCTATACATGTTCACGTAGACTCACACACACACGCTCATTCATAGACGTATCCACACTGTGACAGCTCCACTGGACGCTCCTTCAAGCCTCTCTTACTCGCCTCACACGGTGGCATGTGCGGCAGCATTTCCCCTTTCCTAGACTCCTCGTATACTTCTCCGTCGTCTACTAGGAGCGCGAGTGCGCGTTTATGCGTACGTGTGCCAAAGTTTGTCATCATTTTCATTCGTTGAAATTTTTTTTTGGGGGGATATTTTCTCGCGAGCTGCTCTGCGGTGTGTTGTGCCTGCGCCGTCGGCTGCGTCCCAGGGTGTTGCTCGCACGCACACATTCTCTGTTGCTCCTCTTTCTCACCTCATTTTTGTTGCCCCTCCCCCTTTTTTGTCTTTTGTCTGAGCTCACACGCACGCAGGAGCGAAGAAACCGGCAAAAAACAAGGCAAGTCCTTTGCTTTCACTGCTGCTTTCTCCTCTTTCGGCTCCCACAAGGAAAGCGCAGACACGCCCGTGCCTACCCAGCTCTTCTTGTACCCACGTGTGTGTGTGTGTGTGTGTGTGTGTGTGTGTGTGTGTGTGTGACCCCACCCCTCTCTCTTTTGCACGCGTGCTGTGCGTATCTCCTGTCGTACCTCATCGTCTCGTCTTTGTTCTCTCTCTCTCTCTTGTGCATGCGTAGGGCTGCCGTGTTTGTGGCTCCTCTCTCGCTCTCTCACTTCTATACCACTACCCTCGTTGTGCACCCACGCTCTTGTGTATCTGTATGATTTCCTTCATTTGGTCCCCTCTTTGCCTTGCCACCCTACGTTATTCTCATCTTCCCCGCTGCCTTCATTCTCGTCATCCTCCTCTTTTCCCTGTGCCTTCCTCCTCTTCCTCTTCTGATCTCCTTAGCCTGCTCTTGCGTGAAAGGTGTAATACATGCGCCTGTGCTGTGATAGCGAGAAAAAGGCATCCCGCCATCGCGCATCATGAACAACTATGTACTGAATGACGAGATCGGCCAAGGTGCCTTTAGCACCATTTACAAGGGCCGCTACCGCACCACTACCGAGTTTTACGCTATTGCCTCCATCGACAAGAAGCGGCGGGAGCGAGTCGTGAACTGCGTGCAGCTGCTGCGCTCCATGCACCACGCGAACATCATCGAATTCCACAACTGGTACGAAACAAACAACCACTTGTGGATCATTACAGAGTACTGCACCGGCGGAGACATGAGTACGATTCTTCGCTCCAACATCGATCTCACCATTCAGGCGGTCCAGGCGTTTGGCCGTGATGTCGCGATGGGGCTCATGTATATCCACAGCAAGGGCGTAGTCTACAACGATTTGCAGACTCGCAATCTTCTCATGGACTCCGCAGCGATGCTGCGCTTCCACGACTTTAGCTTGGCCTGCAACTTCCGCGACGCGGCGACGCGGCCGCTGGTCGGGACGCCACTGTACATGGCCCCCGAGCTATTCATGTCGAATCCCCCGTTGTGCTCGATGGCATCCGACTTGTGGTCGTTTGGTTGCGTGCTGCACGAGCTGGCGACAGGCAAGCCGCCTTTTGCCGCGTCGGATCTCAAGACGCTACTGACCGACATATTGGCGAGTCCGGCGCCAACAGTTCCCGATGCGCCGGAGTCCTTTCAGTTACTCCTGCGTGGCTTGCTGGAAAAGGACCCACTGAAGCGCTACACGTGGACAGATGTTGCCCAAAGCAAATTCTGGGATGAGCCCTTACTGCTGCCGAGCAACGGATTTCCATCTCAGGTGGTGTGGGAAGACTACAAGTGTTCACGCTCCGGGTGCACCGCGAGTCAGCAGTGCTGGACGGATGCTGATGTGTGCGCGGCAGTGGCGCACGCTGTGGCGGCAGCGAAATCAAACGCTTCGACGCATAATGTGGAGGAAAGGGAGCGAGCGGCGGCGACGTTGAACGTAGCGAAGGAGCTTGACTTCACTGCAATCGCGTCGGAGCGAGCGGCGATGCTGCTGGAACGACCACCTGACCGGGCACCGGAGTGTGCCACAAGCTCGGTAGATCGTAGCATGACCGCGCGCAGCAGCGCGGCGCACGGCTGCGCATCCACGACCTCAATGGTGTCGACTGTCACAAACACCAACGGCTCTTCGACAACCGTCGCTTCCGCTCGCCGCAGTCGTCTCACCGAATCGAAAAACACTGGTGGTGGCCCACAGCGGCGCCGCGTGAGCAAGGGTCGCAGCGCCGCAAGCTGTCGTGCATCTGGCGCTGCCAGCGTGGCGTACGAAGGCGGCCGCGCCACGTACGCCGCCAACTTTGGGGCCAAGGAAGACCGCCCGACGGAGGAGAGCTTGCGTCTCTTCGCGGGTGGGGCGCTACGCCACCTCCCAATCAGCGACCTTCTCACCCATCACACGGATCAGCACATTCGCCCTCTGAGTAACAATAGCCGCATCGAATACACGCCAGAGCCGTCGTATGACGTCACCACGCTTGGCTTCACGGCACTGACGGCAGCGGAGATCAATAGCCTGACGGGAAAAGAACACACGGCGTTTTTCCGCTCCCTCTACCTCTCTCTCTCCAACATGAGTAGGGGCTACAAGCACGTGCTGAATGCCATGAATTACGTCATGTCGCTCTGCGGTGATGCCGAGGTGGCGCGTGCCTCGGTTAACAGCTCCGTGATGCGGCTCTGCGTAAAGCATGCTGCTCGAAAGGATGCGCCTGCGACCTTTCGCGCAGCAGCGGCGCTTATCATGGGACTTCTGGTGCGCACAACGGCCTTTATAACGTCGGAGGTGGCCTCGTCGTCGATCCTGCCAGACATAATGCAGTTGTTTGAAGACGAAACCGATGTGCTAGTGAAGCGCAAGCTGATTGCCTGCATCGGCGAGTTTCTTTTCTACATCACTGTCCAGCAGGAGAGACAGCGCACCATGTGGAACGTGAAGCCAGCAACAGTGAAGCGCATCTACGCCTCGGCATTAGACGCCGACGACGATGTACTGAAGCACTATGCAGCAAAGATGATCGAGAACATGGCATCCACCACGCAGAAGGAGATGACGCTGGAGCTTTTTGCCGACCCCCTCTTTGTGGAGAAACTGCTGGCCGTGTTCGCCCTTCCGTCGGTGGAGGGTCGCAGCGAGGACATGCGCTCCGACGCGGCGTGCGCAGCATTTAAGCTCGGTATGATGAAGGACGAGTTGATCCTGGTTGTCATGCAGTCGAAGTGGTTGCAGGTGACATCGTACGCGACGGTGACGCAGCGATCCACCGTCCCACACACGATGCAGATGATGCTCACGTTTCTCAACTACGCCATCGTGAAGGGGATGGTGACGCTACAGAGCCCGTTTGCTCGATTGTGGTCGCAGGTCTCTCCTGGATCGCGCAGCAGCAATGGCCGCCAAAGCTCTCTGTTCACGTCCTCGCTCAGCGTTGACGATGCGGAGGAGGTTGTGGGGAACGTGTTATTCGTGAGTGAGGACTTGCTGCAGCGTCTGGGCGAGGCGATCGAGCAGGCGTCGGTTGCTGTCTGCGGCAAAATACTTCTCTTCGTGATGCTCATCGGCTGTGTTGGCGGGAGCGCCATCTGCCATATTCTCAGCAGCCGCATCGTCGCCTTCGTTGATCGTCTTGTTCGTGACACAGACTCGTACGTGAAGCACTGCGGCGCAGCCATGTTAGCCTTCCTTGGCTGGTTTGTTTCGGAGAAGCTCGCGAGTATTGCTCGGCGAGTGTCGTCGACCACGACGCCGACGCACCTCGCCTCCCTTCAGCAGCTGCTGAACAACTCCGCCGTGCGCAGCGGCATTAACTTTCAAAAGGACGTTTTTCAGAGCCTCTCGACCTGTATTGACAAGGCCATGAGTAACTCTCTCTACGGCACCTATAAAGACGAGTTCAACAGCATCGCCGACCGCTTCGTTGAGAGCCCCGAGGTGGTGCTGCACTATGAGGAGAACCTCTGCCTTTACCTCGCCACCTCCTACGCCGAAATGTTGCGGCGCAAGGAGGCGAGCGGCCGCTTCACTGCGATTCGTTTCCTGACGTCTGTCATGGTGCCCATCTCGGCCGAGGTGACGGCAACGCGCAAGGAGAGCAGTTACGCCTCGTCGGCTGCGCGCCATGTACTGAACGCGGTGGTGCCGAATGTTGAATCCCTCTTGCACGAAACAAGCCCGATCCCCACAAACACGATGCGACTCCTCGTCACGTGCGGCGAGATGGCGCAGGGCAAACTATCCAGCCTCGTATCAGAGGGGTTGCTAGGCTATATAATGGACTATGTGAATGACAGGGCTGACAAGGACGATATGTACTACCCACTCTCTTTCATTCACCTCTGCCTGCTGGTGTGTCAGCGGGCCAGCGTCTTCAACCATGTTATGCGCGAGGGACTGTGCGCGCTTGCCCTTCAGGTACTTGCGTCAGCTTCAACGAGCAGAAATGAGCAGCTGATTGAAATGTCCTGCAGTCTTTTGGCAGTGATCGTGCGGCGCGTTGCGGGTGACTCATCCTCACAGGTGACGGTGCAGTGCGCTAACTGTGTGGAGAAGGACTCGATCAGCTCCATTTTACTACCAATTTGTGCAGACACGTCCAACAGTATCGCTCTGATGGAATCTGCCGCATCTGTGATAGAGGACTTTGTCCGTCTCTCGTCGGTGGCTCGCAGCGACCTCACCTCAGCAACCACACTTGTCATGTGGGCAGGGGCCTTGTCCAGTGCGCTTCTGACATCAAAGAAGAGCACCGTGGCCATGAGTCTGCTGACAGCCCTGAGTACGTCGTGTGAGTTCACCTCGCGCGACGTTATCCAGGCGCTCAGGTGCAATCCGCGGCTTATGTCAGTGTTGAACAGCGCCGCGGACTCCACGCACCTGCGTCTCATCGCCAATGAGGCAAGCAGGATTCTGAAGCAACTCTCCTAGGTGTGTCATAAAGGGCACGACGGAGCACTTCTCTCCGCACGCTCCTGTGCCTGAGGCTGAGCCCGTGTCAGTTTCTGTCGGCCGACATCGTTGCTGTCGCCTGTACGATTTCTTCTCTGTGTGTGTTTTCCTTCTTCGTGTTCTTTGCGTTTCCTGCGCCACTCGTTCCATCCAACGACTCACCAATAATATGCTTCCCCTCTCTGTCCTTTGCTCCCTCTCTCATTTTCTCACTCTGAGGATGTATACATCCTGCATACTGATGGTGATCGTAGTAATGCGTGGCAGATGCCTCTACAACAACAACGCTGGAAGAGAAAAAAAAACGAAACGACCACGGAGATAGATAATGGCTTCTGTGCCTCTTGCTAAGCCCTTTCAAGAACCCCACACGCTCTCGCTGCTGCCGTAGAGTGCAATGGGCATGAATGAGTGAGTGAGGGAGAGGAAGTCGCGTTCGATCGGTGGGGCATTACCTTAGGCAAAACGGCGTAGCTCTGCTGACGATGTGTGCCTCTTTCATGCCGTCTCTTTCTTTTCGGCGCTTGCCTCCCATGTACGTTGGAACGCTTCTGTTGGTGAGAAGCATCTCTTCATGGGCGTGTGTGTGTCTTCCATCGCCCCTCACGCAACGCGCCGATCTGTTTTGCTCCCTCTCCATCTTCGTACTCGTACCATCCACCCCACCACCGCCCGCTCCTCTCTTCTTCCCCCCTTTCCCACTCTGACTTCGTACCTCCCGTAGCACCGTGAGACGTTTCAGACCTACACACACTAACGGACTCACGAATCGGGTGTGGGATAGCCTTAGCGCAGAGTGCTTCTACTACAGACTGAGCAAAGACAAGGGAATTGTCTAGCTGCTGCCGGTTTGTGAATCACCGACGGCTATTCCTCTCTCCGTCTTCCTTGCCTTCCCCTCGTCTGCGGGGGAGAAATCCTCGTGAGCAGGCCTCTGTAGATAGACGCTTCTCTCTTTTGGTCCCCTTTTTTCTCTTTGGCCGTTGGGAGCGGTTCAGCTTTGAGCTCACAACACGTGCGTGTGCGTGTGTGTTTGCCTGCGTGCATGCGGAGTCTCTCTTTTCGCCTCCCTTGCATCTTTCTTTTGTGTTTGGGCCTATCCAATCGCCCTTCCCCCTTCTCTCCCCTCTCCCCTCTCCCCCCCGTGCCGTTGCTGCCACCTGTACAGATCGCCTCTCCCCTTATTCCCCGGGAGTCTTCCCTTTTTTTTTTTGTTTTTGGCCCCCGCGATCTCGCTCAACGGCGCCAGCAGAGGTGTGCAGGGGTCTCAAACGACGCGCATGCACCGCCACACAAGAAGGCACTCGAAAAACGCCTCTTTGCACGTGCGTGACTGCGGGCGTACTCGGCAGCGTTGCAGCCACACGCCGGGACGGTTTCTAACTTTCTACAAGTTGGTAAAGCGCGAGTGAATTTGTGTCTCCCGCACTGACCTCCCCTCACACACACACACACACAAATCACTGACGCTCAAGCACTCAAAGCTATGCTGCAAAGTTTTCTTCGGCCTCAAAGCGGTACCGCCACGGCGGCGGCAGGTGACGACACGGTGGAAATTGAGCCATTCAACGAGTTGATGATGGGGAGCCACGATCTTGGTACCCAACATACCACGAATGCCGTCAATTTCGCAGCCTCGGCGAGCAGTGCCGCTGCCAAGGAGAACGCCGGCACCAGGGCAGCCGCTGCCCTCGGTGCTCTCCCTGTTAGCAGCACGTATAAAGAATCTGCTTTGCGGTTCCCGACGGCGAGCCCCGGCACCTTCGAGCCAAAGGTCCAGGTGCCGTACGCCTACAAGCGGGGCCGCATGCCACGCGACGTGGAGATTGAGCGCCGTCGCCGACTGTACGACAGCGAGAGTGTCGACCGCCTTGTGCACGTTAGTGGGCTGACCTGGGAGGCTCTAGCCCGTCGTAGTGCGCAGAGCCTGCCGCTGGAGATCTTTGATGATACTTCTTACGACTGCCGCAATCCGTCCGAGTGGATGGCGATGGCGGCTACGGCACCAACCCAAGCGTCTCGCTTTCTTCCAGCCGAAGCAGTGTACTATCACAAAGACCGCGACACCTTCGAGCTCTGTCCGTGTCGCGTGGTTGGATGGGCCGAGGACACGAACACGATTCAGCTCCATTGGGGGTCCACCCCGACGACGGCGCACTGCTTGAATACCGACGGTGACCCTGCTAGTGCTGCGGCATACAGCGAGGTCAGCGAACCGGTGGCGACGCTGCCCCGCATCTTCGTGCGTTTTCTTGCCGAGGACCCGATCGTGTACGTTCAGCGCTTGGTGAGCGCTCACATTCAGCGACAGAAGACAACCTCATGGATTCTCTACCGTTTGTGCTGCGACTCGATGCCTGTGGCGAGCCTCGAAGAGCTGGACGCCGGGCTCGCAGAGAGGCTGCGCCATCTCGGGACGGACATTCCTCAGCTCAGCCCTGCTGAGTTCCCCGATGTGGCGGAGCGCGTGGAGCGGCTAGTCTCGGAGATTACGTTAGAGTGGCAGCGCAGCCACAATCGCCTGCTGCTGCGCGACCGCCTCCGCAGCGACGAGTCTGTGGCCCGGATGGTCGTGAACTCCACCCACATGGACCCCGAAGAGCTTCTGCGTGGCCCCAACCTTGCCGTCGACCGCAGCGACTTGGGTGACCCTTCCACGGTGATCTGCGTGGAGGGTGACGGCTTTGTGTTTGCAGAGCAGGAAAAATCTTTCACGTTTGCGACGTACTTCACACAGCCAGAGGTGGTGCAGGCGTTGACAGGGGTGCAGCGAGAGTGCATGCGGGTACTCGAGGGATCCCTGTTCAACCTGCCCAAGGAGCGACAGATGCCTCTGGCATTGTTTGTGAAGTGCCAACGCGAGCACCTCATCTCGGTGTCCCGGCAGCTGAAAACAGAATGGCTGCCGCGCATCTGTGAGACCATCGTCAGCAGCTTTCAGTCGGCGGGGAAGGGCTGGCTGAACACGCGCGAGGCAAAGCAAAGCATCTATGAAATGTCGAAACTAAAGAAGTTCTTCGTGACGGTGAAGTTCATGATGGAGGACACGCTGTTCCAACTCGTGTACAGCTCCCTTCACTCCTTCACAGACTTCGTCGAGGAGGTGTCGAACTTTACGGTGACGGTGCAGGACATGAACAACGTGGTGAACGCATGGCCCGGCAGCGACGCCGAGGACTGCGTGGAGAAGCAGCCTCTCTTCACGATCGATCTGATGGAAAAGGATGGGCACTTCTCCTACTCCATCTCCTTTGATGACTTCGAGGCGACCATCGTGGATCTATTCAACGATGCGATTGTCTGCACGGAGTCCATTCCGCAGGTGGAGCGCTATGTGATGACGCAGTACTTCTGGAGCCGCGACAGTGAGGGGCCCTTCCTCGACTCGGTGAAGAAGGAAGAGGAGCACGTGTGTTTGCTGCGCGAGCGCGTGCAGAACTCCGTGCGGGCCTCCCTTGTTCCGCTGCAGACGTATCTGAACACGTACGATGAGCTTCTCCCACTCATCCGACTGGATCAGTCAGAGTTCATCAAGAAGTACGCGGAGGCCGGGCACAGTATGGACGAGATGAAGGAGGAGATTGCGCTGCACCTCCGCGCCAAGAAGTCCCTGGCCGAGCGACTGCCGCTCTTCCTCACAGTTGGCAACTTTGTTGTCGACTGTCAGTCTTTCAGTTACCTCATGTCAATGAAGGAGGAGGAGCTGGCAAGGCTGGTGATGCGGCTCATCGGCAAAACTGGAAAGGAGGAAGCGTTGCATGTGCGGGAGGCATTTACACGCATGGTCAACACAATTGAGAAGACGCCACAGAGCCCGGAGAAGCTGTACGAGCTATATGCCTTCATGGATGGCATGGGGGAACAGGTGGCTGAGTTGATGGAGCACATCGCCGAGGTTCGCCAGTGCTACGCCATCCTTGACGGGTTTCAGTTTGAGCTCAGCGACGACGAGTCACGCCTGAAGTGGGAAGCCATTGGCTGGCCTCGCCAGCTGGCTCTGCGTAGTCAAGCCGTACGCAAGCAGCTCGAGCAGGTGCAGGAAGAGCTACACTCGGGGCTGCAGAAGCGGCAGGAGGAGTTCTCGAAGCGAGTGGAGCAGCTGCAGCGCATCGTGGTGACCTTCTCGAGGCACACCGAGGCCGCTGAGGCGGACAAGGTGGCGGCTGAGGTCAAGACGCACAACATTGAAATTCGGCATTGCATCGAGGAGGCCCGCTCTATCAACAGCGACCAGCGTCTCTTCGGTGACAAACTTTCCGACTACCGAAACGTCTTTGAGCTCGACAAGGAGTTCAAGCCGTACAGCGACCTGTGGCTGACAACGTACACCTGGCAGGAATCATACCGCCGCTGGCACACAGACGCTTTCACCACTCTCGATGCTGCAGAGATCGAGTCGACCGTGATTGCTGCATTTAAGGTAATGGTGAGCCTCGCCAAGACGTTCAAGGACAAGGCGGCGCTGCTCAAGATTGTGGAGGAGGTCAAGGCGGTTGTCGAGGACTTCAAGCCGTGGGTGCCATTCCTATCGTCGCTGCGCCACCCTGGAATGAGGGAGCGCCACTGGACCGCTCTGTCCGAGAAGCTCGGGCTGAAGCTGGTACCCGGTACCACACTGCTACTGCTGGAGGACTGCAAACCGCTGCTAGCACACCACGAGACCATTATTAGCTTCTGCGAGGTGGCCGCGAAGGAGTCACAGATCGAGACGACGCTCAAGGACATGCGTGCTAAGTGGGAGTCCAAGTGCTTCATCATCGAGGCGTACAAAGAGACAGGAACGTACATCCTCAAGGACACCTCTGAAGTGGTGGAACTCCTCGACGAACACCTCAACCTTGTTCAGCAGCTGCAGTTTTCTCCCTTCAAGGGCTACTTCGAGGAATCCATCACGGACTGGGAGCGCTCGCTCAGCCTCATCTCCGACACACTTGAGCAATGGCTGGAGTGCCAGCGAGCGTGGCGTTATCTGGAGCCGATTCTCAACTCTGAGGACATCGCCATGCAGCTACCGCGACTGTCTGCACTCTTCGAGAAGGTCGACCGCACATGGCGACGTGTCATGGGGAACGCATACACGCAGCCAAACGTATTGGAATACTGCATAGGCACCAACAAACTGTTGGACCACTTGCGCGAGGCGAACCGGCTCCTCGAAGAGGTTCAGCGGGGCCTCAACGACTACTTGGCGGAGAAGCGACAGACGTTCCCACGTTTCTACTTCCTCTCTGACGAGGAGCTGCTGGAGATTTTGTCGCAGGCGAAGGAGGTGCGTCGCATTGACGCCAACATCACTAAACTGTTTGAGGGCATTCATCACCTCCAGTGGAACAACGTTCACCCTGACGAGACGCGCGCCGAGAACGCGGAGGACGTGGCCTGTAGGGATGCGGTGGCCGCGACTACAGATACAATGACAGGCTTCTATAGCGGAGAGGGCGAGTACATTCCAGCGGCGACACCGGTGGTGCCGCACGGCAACGTGGAAGATTGGCTGAAGCTTCTGGAGAAGATGATGAAGGACAGCGTACATACCCAAGTGAAACAGGCCGTCAAGGCATACCTTAGCATGCGTCGTAGCGAGTGGGTTCTGCAGTGGCCAGCGCAGGCAATTATCGCGGTATCGCAGATCTACTGGACCCAGGGGTGCGAGGAGGCCCTCACTACGAAAGGAGAGGTGGGTTGCTACGCAAAGGTGCTAGACAGGCAGTTACGGCAGCTGGTGGAGGTGGTTCAGTCTCCGTTGACGGCGATCCAGCAGATCAACATGGGCGCGCTCATTACTATCGAGGTGCATGCCAAGGACACTGTCGACAACATGCAGGCAGCGAAGGTCTCGAGCACGCAGTCGTTTGAGTGGATAAAGCAGCTCCGCTTCTACTTCGACAACAACGATGGTTTCTGCCACATTCGCCAGGTAGACACCCACTTCGTGTACGGTGGCGAGTACCTCGGCAACACGGCCCGCCTGGTTGTGACCCCGCTGACCGATCGCATCTATCTGACCTTGACGGGTGCCCTGGCGCTGTGCCTCGGTGGCGCGCCGGCCGGCCCCGCCGGTACCGGGAAGACAGAGACGACTAAAGACCTGGCTAAGGCCCTTGCCAAGCAGTGCGTCGTCTTCAACTGCCAGGAGGGTATGACGTTCCGGTCGATGGGCAAGTTCTTCAAGGGTCTCGCCTGGACCGGCGCGTGGGCCTGCTTTGACGAATTCAACCGTATCGACGTCGAGGTGCTCTCCGTTGTAGCACAGCAGGTGACAGACCTGCAGCAGGCATGCTCCACGAAGCAGTACCGCCTTCTTTTCGAGGAGAGCGACATCCTCGTGGACCCCACCCACGCCGTCTTCATCACCATGAACCCCGGCTACGCTGGCCGCACAGAGCTACCGGATAACTTAAAGGTGCTGTTCCGCCCCGTGGCGTGCATGGTGCCGGACTACGCCATGATTGGGGAAATCCGCCTCTTCTCGTACGGCTACCAGAAGGCGCGCGCCTTGGCGCAGAAGATGGTCACAACGTTCAAGCTGAGCTCCGAGCAACTTTCGTCGCAGGACCACTACGACTTTGGTATGCGTGCCGTCAACACCGTCATCTCAGCAGCCGGGCTAAACAAGCGAGAGCGGCCCAACGACGACGAGGATGAGCTGTTGCTGCGTGCGCTGCGCGACTCCAACGTGCCGAAGTTCCTCAAGGACGACATTCTACTTTTCGAGGGAATCATAAGTGACTTATTCCCCGATACGGCCCTGCCCCAGAGCAACTACGGTGCCGTGGTGGAGGCGCTGACAACGGCCATCACAGAGGCGCACCAGCAGCCCATCTCCGCCTTCGTTCAAAAGTGCTTGCAGCTGTACGACATCACCATGCTGCGCCACGGCCTCATGCTTGTTGGCCCCGCTGGCAGCGGCAAGACGGCATCCTTCACAGCGCTGCAACGCGCCCTGACGGACTGCGCGGCCCGCCAAGCGAAGGGCGTCAACTTCGGCGCGCGCCGCCTACAGAAGGTGTTCACGCACATCTGCAATCCAAAGTCCGTTACGATGGACCAGCTGTACGGCGCCTATGACGAAAATGGCGAATGGAAGGACGGTGTGCTGTGCGTGCTGTTCCGCTGTGCCGCCCGATACGGGGATGAGTCCAACCTCATCGGCAAACATTGGGTGATATTCGACGGCCCCGTTGATGCGCTGTGGATTGAGTCGATGAACACCGTGCTGGACGAGAACAAGAAGCTCTGCCTCGTCTCCGGCGAAATCATCCAGATGAGCCGTGACATGACGATGATGTTCGAGGTGGAGGACCTCGCCGTGGCGTCGCCGGCCACAGTCTCTCGGTGCGGCATGATCTACCTTGACCCTGCCACGTGTGTCCCTGCATCCGCGCTCATCACGAGCTGGATCGCGGTGCTGCCCCCTTACCTGGAGTCTCAGCGCGAGACATTGAAGAGGCTGTCCGATACCTACATCGAGGAGCTCGTGTCATTGGTGCGCAGCGGTGCGGTACACGAGTACGTCACCTCGACCACTAGCGGGCTCATGTACTCCTTCTTCCACATGATGGAGGGGTACGTGAAGAGCTTCGAGGTGGCCAAGTCGGCTTCGGGACAGCTGCAAGTGTCGCCGGAGCGCCTGGCCGTCATGGCCGGCGCGGTACCACCGCTCTTCTTCTTCTCGCTGGTGTGGAGTATTGGTGCCACGTGCGACGAGGCAGGGCGGCAGCTCTTCTCCTCGACGGTGTGGCGTCTCGCGGAGGCGAATGGCGATGGTCAGTGGCTGCCGCGACTTCCAGCCGACGGCGCGAGCGGCAGCGGCGGAGCAGAGGCGTTTTTATACGACTACGTTTACCGCTATGACCCCACTGGCGTGATGGAGGGGGAGGTGGACGCGGCCAGCAGCAGCGGTGGCGGCGGCGCTCCTGCACCCTCGCCATCGGTGTCGGGCAGCTGGGTGCACTGGATGCACGAGCAGACGACTCTGACCATTCCCGATGGCACCCGCTTTGAGGACATCATCGTCCCCACGATCGATAGCACACGGCAAAACTACGTGCTGCAGCACTTGATGGAGCAGAAGGTCAATGTCGCCGCTGTTGGTCCCACTGGCACAGGTAAGTCCATCTCGCTCGCGCGTCTCGTGCTCGGTGGGGGCATGCCTAGTAGTTTTCTTGGCCTCAACTTCACATTCTCAGCGCAGACGAAGTGCACAGTGCTGCAGGATTCACTGATGGCCAAATTCGACAAGCGCCGCTCGCACGTCTATGGCGCCCCTGCCGGTAAGCACTTTCTCATCTTCATTGACGACGCGAATCTGCCGCTGCCGGAGAAGTATGGCGCGCAGCCCCCGGTGGAGCTGCTGCGGCAGATGCTCGCCCAGGGCGGTTTCTACAACTTCACCGGCGGCATCAAGTGGACCTCCATTATCGACTGCTCGCTCGCACTGGCGATGGAGCCACCTGGAGGGGGGCGCAACCATATCTCGAATCGCTTTATGCGCTACTTCAATTACCTTGCCTTCCCCGAGATGTCGGACATGTCGAAGCGAACAATCTTGCAGGCCATCCTCTCCGGCGGCCTCACGCACCGCGGACTCGGCGACCGCCTCGCCAATGTTTCCTCCGCCGTGGTGGAGAGCACGCTGCGTGTGTTCAGCAAGTGCACTCAGGTCTTCCTGCCGACCCCAGCGCATGTGCACTACTCCTTTAACATGCGTGATGTGATGCGTGTCTTTCCCCTGCTGTACGCGGCGGACGCATCGGTGCTGCAGTCCGAGACATCTTTCGTGCGGCTGTGGATGCACGAGATGCAGCGCGTCTTCTGCGATCGCCTTGTCAGCGCGACAGATAAGGGCCTGTTCATTGAGTACCTCCGTGCCGAGCTGCTATCGATGGGGGTGGACAAGTCCTACAGCGAAGTGGTGAGGGCCGATCGCCTCGTCTTTGCTGACGTGCTGAGCGACAAAGGCGTGTACGAGCAGATCACCGACATGGACGCCCTCACGGCGCGCATGAATGAGCTTCTGACGACCTACAATGACGAGAATGAAGTGAAGATGAACCTGGTGCTCTTCCTCGACGCCATCGAGCACGTCTGCCGTATCTCACGCGTTCTGCGGCTACCAAACGGACACTGCCTTCTGCTCGGCATCGGCGGGTCGGGCCGCAAGTCGCTTACGCGTCTCGCTTGCTCGCTAATTCCGGAGATGGAGGTATTCACGATTGAGCTGACGAAGAGTTTCGGTGTTAAGGAGTGGCACGAGAGTCTGGCAAAGTTGCTGCTGGAGTGTGGCAGGGATGAGAAGAAGCGGACGTTTCTGTTCTCAGACACTCAGCTGGTGCATCCGACTTTTCTCGAGGATGTGGCGGGTCTGCTCACATCGGGTGATGTGCCGAACCTGTTCGAGGACGAAGACATCGAACTCATCAATGACAAGTTCCGCGGCGTCTGCCTCAGCGAGAACCTGCCCACCACGAAGGTGTCGATATACGCGCGGTTCGTGAAAGAGACGCGGGCCAACCTGCACCTCGCCCTCGCCTTCTCTCCTATCGGAGAGTCGTTTCGCAGCCGCCTGCGCATGTTTCCCTCGCTCATCGCGTGCTGCACCATCGACTGGTTCGCTGAGTGGCCATCCGAGGCGCTGCTGTCGGTAGCCAGAGTGCAGTTGAATGCTGACGGCAGCGCTGACATGGTAGGGGTTGCAAGCGATGTTGACTTGGCGGGCTGCTTTCAGGCAGTGCATCGCACTGCGGCGGAGGTGACGGAGTGCTTCTTCCTCGAGACGCGTCGTCGCTCGTACGTGACGCCGACGTCGTACCTCGTGCTCATCTCGAACTTCAAGGCGATGGCGGCAGCTAAGCGCCGCTTCCTTCGCGAGCAACGCGGCCGACTCGAGAAAGGTCTGGATAAGCTTCGGGACACCGAGGTACAGGTGGCCGAGCTGGAAGCCCAGCTCAAGGCGCAGCAACCTGTGCTGGAGGAGAAAAAGGTGGAGATTCAGTCCATGATGGAGCGGCTGACGGTGGACCGAAAGGTCGCGGCGGTGAAGGAGGCAGACGCGCGCAGAGAGGAATCGGAGGCTTCTGTGAAGGCGGAGGAGTGCGCCAAGATGCGACAGGAGTGCGCCGAGCGCCTGGCGGAGGCGGAGCCGGCTCTGGCGGAGGCCGTAAAGGTATTGTCCAAGATCAAGGCAGCGGAGATTTCGGAGCTGAACAAGTACGCGAATCCACCTAAGGGTGTGCAATACGTCATGGAGGCCGTCGCGTTGCTGCTTACGTTTGGCAACTGCCCGAGGGAGTTCTACAGCGGTCCTGCTGGCGGCCGCAAGGTACCAGACTGGTGGCTGTGCGCGAAGTCCTACATGCGGGATGCGAATCGGTTGCTAGACTTGCTCGTGCAACCGCCGGAGAAAGGAGGCTTTAACCGCGAGGCGATGGACACGGCGCTGATGGACAAGGTGCGCGTCTACTACGACAACGAAGAGTTCCAACCGGAGAAGGTGAAGGCGGTTTCTTTGCCCTGCATGGCCATGTGCCTGTGGGTGCGCGCCATGTACAAGTGGTTCTTTGTGAACCGAGAGATTCAGCCACTTCGGGAGAGGCTGGCGGCGACGGAGGCGGAGCTGGCTGTGGTGACGGATGCCCTGCGCGTCACCCAGGCAACGCTGGACCATGTAATTGCTGCTGTGGCAGCACTCGAGAAGGAGTACGACGACGCCCTCAACACGCAGGCAGCGCTCGAGGCTGAGGTGGAGCGCACGTCGCTGAAGTTGCAGCGTGCTGGTAGGCTTATCGACGGTCTGGGCGGAGAGAAGCACCGCTGGGTCACGCTGGTTGAGCAGTACAGGGAGCAGGAGCGCTACATTATCGGCGACATGGTGGTCGCGGCGGCCACGGTGGCCTACTGCGGACCTCTCACGGCACCCTATCGAAGTGACGTGCGTCGAAAGTGGAAGGCGCACCTCACCGCTGCGAACGTCGAGACGAGCGCCGACTTTGACCTCGTCTCCACCTCCGGTGACGCCGTGCAGATACAGGAGTGGCAACTGTGCGGCTTGCCGACGGACGCGCTGTCCACCGAGAACGCTATCATCCTCACCAACTCACGGAACTGGCCGCTGCTCATCGACCCGCAGGGACAAGCCAACACGTGGGTGCGCAACATTCATCGCAACGACAACCTGCAGGTGTGCAAGGCGTCGAATGACAAGTTCATGAAAACTGTCGAAAGCGCGATTCGCCTGGGGCTGCCGTGCCTGATCGAGAACGTCGGCGAGTCGCTCGATGCCGCGCTGGAGCCGTTGCTGTTGAAGAACATCTTTCTCATTGGCAGCACCCCACATGTCCGCATCGGCGACACCGCCATCCCGTACGACCGCAACTTCAAGCTGTACCTCACGACGAAGCTGCCAAACCCAACCTACACACCCGAGACAATTGTTACCGTCTCACTGCTAAACTTCTTCATTACCCCGAGCGGGCTCGAGGAGCAGCTGCTCGGCAAGACGGTGGAGAAAGAGCGGAATGACCTCGAGGTGGAGAAGCAGCGGCTGACCCGGTCCAATGCAGAGAAGAAGAGCGAGCTGAAGGACCTCCAGGACAACATTCTCGTCCTGCTTGAGCAGGCGGAGGGCGACATCTTGGAGCAGGAGGAGCTCATCATCACATTGGAGAAAAGTAAGGCCAAGTCGACCGAGATCAATGAGGAGCTGGGCAAGGCGAAGGCCATGGAGACAGTGATTGATGAGACACGTAACAAGTATCGCCCGCACGCGGAGCGCGGCTCTCTCTTGTTCTTCTGCGTCTCACAGCTCGCCCTTGTCGACCCCATGTATCAGTTCTCGTTGCAGTGGTTCATGAGCCTGTTCCTCAACGCCGTCGACCACGCCGCACAGGTGCCTGCCGCGAAGGTGGCGACGGAGGACGACCGCAGCAGCGCTGAGGACCCTGTGGCAGTGCGGGTACACACCTTAATAGACTACTTCACCTACTCCTTCTACAGCAATGTGTGCCGCTCCTTGTTTGAGAATCACAAGTTGATGTTCTCTTTTTACCTCTGCGCCAGTCTGGTGCAGCACAGCGGTGCCATGGTGGAGGCGGAGTATCGGTTCTTGCTCACCGGCCCCACCGGCAGTGCACCGGCCGAGGCCCTGGCCAACCCGGCTCCGTCGTGGATAAACGAGAGCTCTTGGGCTGAGGTGCTCTTCATTAGCACGCACCTTCCCACCTTTGTCGGCTTTGCCGAGCACGTACGAGACTATTTACAGCACTACAAAGACCTCTTCGACAGCAACGACGCCGACATGTTCCCCCTCGCGGGTGAGTGGAATGAGAAGGCGACACCAATGCAGCGGCTGGTGGTAATGCGGTGCTTCCGAGTGGACAAGGTAGCGCCGGCCATTCAGCACTTTATTGAGCACTACATGGGCGACCGATACATTGTGGTGCCGCAGTTCGACTTGATGGACGCCTACAAGGACAGCGACTGCCTGACGCCGCTCATCTTCATCAACTCTGCTGGCTCAGATCCGATGAACGACCTGCTGCGCTTCGCAGAGACGATGCGGATGTCGAAGCGGCTGGAGAAGGTGTCGCTCGGTCAGGGGCAGGGCAAGAAGGCAGAGGAGCTGATCCGTGTCGCACGGGAGAAAGGGCAGTGGGTATTGCTGCAGAACTGCCACCTCGCCTCGTCATGGATGCCGACGCTGGAGTCCATTGTGGAGAGCTTCACCCCGGAGACGGTGAAGAAGGAGTTTCGCCTGTGGCTCACGTCGATGCCGTCAGCCAACTTCCCGGTAGCGGTGTTGCAGACGGCAGTGAAGATGACGAACGAGCCCCCCATGGGGCTTCGGGCAAACGTGACGCGTTCCTACTACGGCTTCACCCCCGCGGACCTTGAGCAAGAGGAGAGGCCTGCCGAGTTCAAAAAGCTGGTGTTTGCCTTGTGTCTTTTCCACGGCGTCATCCAGGAACGCCGCAAGTTCGGCTCCCTCGGGTTCAACATTGCCTACGAGTTCAACGACTCGGACCGAAACGTCTGCTTGTTGCAGCTCCGCAAGCTCTTGTCTATGTATGACTTCATCCCATACGATGTGTTGACCTTTCTAACTGGCGAGATCAACTACGGTGGGCGCGTCACGGATGACTGGGACCGTCGGTGCCTCATGGCCCTCATCCAGCACTTTGTCAACCCGGAGGTGCTCCAGGACGGGTATGCCTTCTCGCCATCGGGGATCTACCACACCCTCGAGCCTGGCAATCGCCAGCACTACCTAGACTACCTCGACTCGTGGCCACTGAACCCCAAGCCCGAGATTTTTGGCCTGCACGAGAACGCCGACATCACGTGCGCGCAGAACACGACGCACAGCATACTGTCAGCAGTGCTGGCGCTGGAGTCACGTGGCGGTGCCGGCACAGCGGCGAGCTCGCGGGAGCTGCTGCTGACGGCAACGGCGACGGCGATTACGGCGAAGCTGCCCCAGCTTTTTGACATGGCCGCCTTCACTTTGAAGTACCCGACCAAGTACGAAGAGTCGATGAACACGGTACTAGTGCAAGAGGCCGGTCGCTACAACCGACTACTCAAGTTTATTCACGCTAGCCTGGCCGAGTTCCTCAAAGCTGTAAGAGGTGAGGTTGTCATGTCGGCGGAGCTGGAGGCTGTTGGCTCGAATTTCTTTGTGAACAGCGTACCAGTGTCCTGGAGTGCGCTGGCCTATCCGTCGCTGAAGCCGCTGTCGAACTGGGTCGAGGACCTGGTGAGGCGCGTTTGCTTCATTGCGGACTGGTATGCCCACGGACCGCCGGCAACCTTCTGGTTTGGGGGTTTCTTCTTCCCCCAGGCGTTCCTGACCGGCACGTTGCAGAATCACGCCCGTAAGGTACACCAGGCCATCGACAGCATCTCCTTTCAGTTTGGCGTGCAGGATGCATCACTTGACCCCAAGACGGTACCCCGACCGGACAAGGGAGCGCTGGTCTACGGCTTGTACCTTGAGGGTGCGCGGTGGGACCCGGAGCAGCACTCGCTGGCGGAGTCGAACCCCAAGGAGCTCTACGTTGAGATGCCGCTCATTCACCTGGACCCTGTTGTAAACCGCACCCGCAATGCCGAGGACTACGTATGCCCAGTGTACAAGACACTGACGCGCGCTGGCACGCTCAGCACGACGGGGCACTCGACGAATTTCGTCCTTCCTATTGAGATTCCGACCAAGGTGGATCCGGCGCACTGGATCGAGCGCGGTACTGCCTGCGTGGTGTCACTAAACTACTGAGCGGTTGCGGCTAGCGCATCTGCATCCGCTGATTGTCTCTTTGGATTCTGTTCTTGCTTACCGTCTTGCCACTGAAGCCATGCAGGACTGTGCGCGCGTGCGGTGTCTTTCTGTTTTGCTTGTGGGGCAGTGTCTTTCAGCATATGTGGGGTTGAGATTGCGGCGTGGCAGAGATGTGTGTGTGCGTGTGTGTATGTGTGGTGTTTTCACAGTGCTGTTGGAGGGACCGCCAATTTTTTTTTTTTTCGAAAGTTCCGTGCCGGCTGCATGTGTATGCGTGCGCGCCGGTTTACCTTCGCTGCTTTGTATTTGACTCTACTACGACGATTTGTGTAACCTGCGCGCCCTCTCGTTCACGTCATCACTTGCAGTGGCAACCCCCGGCGATTACTGACGGCGCACTTCATCAGACGAGACGCGAGAGGAGACAACATCAGCCATTTTTCTTTTCTGGTCTTTGTTGTTGTTTGTTTTTCATGCTCATCCGAGCACACATGCGAGGATGCATAACACCAAGATGCAGGGGCCTGATTCACGTGGTCCTGAACCTCTCTGACATGCTCCTCAGTCCTACCAGCTTTTCCCACTTACGCAGCTGAGCGCTTCCTGGGTAACATCACCTTCACTCTTTTCCTTATTTCTTGCCGGTCTGTACTTTGGTCTGCGTGTCTCTCTCTGTGTCTTACGCGTCTCCTTTCCTCCTCCGCTACCTCTTCTAATTTCTTTCTTCAGCTCTCTTGTCACGAGCACCCCCGCGCGTGCAGCGGGGAATGCTGTGCTGCACCACGGCTAGTGCGGCTTCTTATTGTTTCAGTACCCCCCTCCCCTCCCCCCATACACGCTTGTTTTGATTGGTGTTCGGTTCGGATAGGGAATGTGCTCCCTTTTCCCTCTGTTTTGCGTGCATGTTGTGCTGTTCTGTGCTGTGCTTGAGGTTGCACAGGGGTTTGCGGCTGTGGGTGACTTCTCTGTGTGATGTCTCCCTCTTCCCCTTTCTAGCAATGATGGTGTTTACGTCTCCTCTACGTCACCACGCACGTGCGCTCGAACAGGTTCGTGGCCTCCCCCAATCATCGTCACCTCTGATGTATAGTCCCCCCTATTCTTCCGTTCTTTCCTGCGATGTATCAAAGCTCGTTTTTTTTTTCTTTGCTTCTTTTGGGGAACGCGAGTTGGGTGTGAGAAGCAGCAACGGAGGGGGTGGCGATGGAGGCACTGGAGGGAAGCTCACTCCTTTCACTTGATGTGTGGGCTGAGCTTCTTCACACCTTCAACTTCTCTTCCCTTCCACACGTCTTCTCGTTCCACTCGCCTGTATTGTGCGATAACGCACTGGCTTGTTCTAGACATGTTTCATCACCACTAACCCCCCCCTATGCTTGCATCGGACAGTAAAACACACCGCTGAATCGCTCCCTCAGCTACAGGAATGCAGGAGAACAGGAGGAGGAGGAGAGCACGTGCGAGAAGCAGAAAGGGGTATGCTGCACGCACGTCCCTTGTCTCGTTTGTTCCATGTTGCTCTGCAGGAAGGCACCACACCACCGTCGCTCGCCATGGCTTCACAAGCGGCCTTCTTTTTTTTTTTTTTCGTTGGACTGATCGCTATGCCTACTGCAGGTTTTCCACCTCTCTCTCTCTCACCGTCTCTCTTGGAAGGCAGTCATCTCTTTATTCCTCGCTTTCTCGTCTCTCATCCGCTAGCTTCAAGTACGCGTGTTGCGCACATCACATATCGCTTGCATTTTTGCTCTTCTTCCCCTGCCCACTTTGCCGTCAGTGAGTTTTCCAGAGTCGCCATCCTCCCCCTACTCCCAGGTCATTCTCTAGGGGCTGCTACGCGCTTCTTTTCGTTTTCTCCCAACGGCCTGGTGCGTAAGATGGCGCAGAAGTCACTGCGGAGCAAGTCGAAGCACAAGAGCGCCGGTGCGTTGCGCAAGTACGTCGGTGAGGCCAAGAAGAAATCCACATACACAAAGGCTAAGAAGACGCCAGAGGCGAAGGCGAGGGCAAACTACATCAGCGCTGTCGAATCTGCCATGGCATCACGCGTGCCTTCTGATCAGCGGTCGAAGCTGTCGATCGTGAAGTCCAGTGGCCCTACACTGGCGAAGAAGCACATAAAGAAGCCTTTAACCCGCGGCCGCAAGCGCAAGGGCGGCGAGTAAGCGGCGAAAGAAGCAAGACACAAAAAGCGTTTAAACGAGGAAAGCGATCGCACCAATATGTACGTTGTATGTGTGTGAGACGTGCATCCTGTGTTGCGCATCTCCTTTCTTTCTTTCCCGCCCTCTGTTTCTCTGTCTCTCCTTTCACCACGCACATGCGTGCATATTATAGTCGTGCCTAAGTTTTATGCACGCGCATCGCCGTCTCTTCGACCTTCGGTGCTGTGTCTCTAGGAGTACGTGGGCCCAGGGAGAACGAAGAGACTCCCCTCGACGTGGATACTGCTAGAACGTGCTGCGCGTGTGGACACACGGCCGCTTATCATGAAGCCCACGTATGTTTTTTGTAGAGGCTTGCGGCAGGTCCTGCGTGTGAATATAGCGAGGAAGACATGACCTGACCTGTTACCTCAACGTAGCGGGACGAAGTGGATGCATTACGGGGTCCGCAACCAGAGCCGTCGCTCTATCCCCTCCTCTCGTCTATCCGACTTGTGTTGCAGCACTATGGCGGCAGTCTGGCGTTGATCTCCATGCGCGAGTCTGAAGCATCTCTGTCCGTGTAGTAGTATGTTGTAGACGTTCTACTACCCCCTCCCATACACACGCACGCGGTTCCCCCTTCCTCACCTCTTGAGCGTCTCCGCCGCCATCTCCGACTTCTCTGACGCTTTCGAACAGCACCACTTAGCCACGCATCTTACCGCTTACCCCCTTCTACCTTTGCACCTTCTCATCTCCATGCCTCCTCATCCTACTCTTTCCCCAACACCACTCTTTCCAGAGGTAGCCAGATCAATATACGTACACCCCCACCTAGAGAGAAAGAGTTTGCATCATGCCCACTACCGCCAACTCCTCTGCATCCACTCCCCCTGGCCCGAGTGTGCCAGCTGCGGCCCCAACGCTCGAGGAGAACCCCTCCACGCCGACACACACGTCTGTGAATCACATCTTCGAGGAGCTATGTGGTTCGTACGTGGAGAAATACATGCTACATCGCAACCAAATCGTACACCAAATCGCGCTGCAGGCGCGCAACTCCATCAACGTCCAGAGCATGAGCGTCGTCAAGGGCCAAGCGGCAGTGACTGCGGCCGTTTCACCCTCCCTGGTGGTTCCACCCGAGCTGGCGCGAGAGTATGCCCGCATGAAGGAAGAGGCACTCGCTCATTCTCATCGCCACAACGCACCAGCGGAGCCCTCGGCGCGGGGCACAGAGGAATTGGAGGCCGAGAACGCATACTTGCGCGCCCTTGTTCTTCGCCTTGAGGGGCAACTTCAGCCTCCTACTTCATGTGAGGCTCAATCGGACGAGATCGTATCTTCTCTACCCTCTTCCTGCCCCGCTCCGGGGCACGATGGCGTGCCTGCCACCAATCACCTGCGAAGCCCGTCTGCAGCGCCCCCCGATCAACTCGCCAAAGGGTCAGCGGCCCTATATAACTCGTTGCTCTCTCGAAGCGGCTCAGCGGCGTCGCCTCCGCCAGTCACGTCGCACCAAGTGAGCGATTTGCAGGAACAGATTGACCTCCTGCGCGAGGCGGTGCAAGAGCTTAGTCAGCGAGCCTCCGTTAGAGGCGGGCACTCTTCCAGTCCTGTGCCCGCTGACGCTGCTGAGGCGTCGCTGCGACTGCGTGCCATTTCCCCTTTCCCTCGCTGCGCTACACCCACCTGCACGACGGATGTGCGGACACTGCAGCGCATTATCTTGCATCAGCAGCAGACTATCCGCACGCTGGAGCAGGAGATGGAGGATGTGCACACGGCCAAGACACAGATGGAGCGAGCGATGACGCAGCTGCGCGAGGCCACGGCCAGCATTGCTGCGCGCGAGAAGGGCGGCACCGAGGACGAGGACGTGGGCGTGCTTGGCGCCACAGCACATTGGCGCTCCACATGCCAAACGGAGGATCGCTTCTCTGACTGCATTCCAGTTGCCGAGTCAACCGTGTACGGCTATGCAGGGCAGGATGCAGTGGATTCTGTCTGCCACGACACCGCATCCGTGGCGGCCGATGGGAGCACGGCAGCGCAGGAGATGCACATGATGGATGTCGAAGCTGCTGCAGAGCAGGTTCCAGAGAAGCGGCGGGCTGCCACGTTTGGCGGAATGCGCCCGCCGCTGTGGTTCGACTCCACTACATCAGTAGCAGATCCTACTCGACAGCCCGATGTGGTGGCAGGGGAGGACGAGTGCGAGGATGAGTCGTCCAGCGGCACACTGACTCCGATGCCACGCCGCACAGTTGTGCTGCACCAGCGTTTCTCCTCGGCCATTGGTGACAGCTTCTCTGTGTGTGGCAGAATCAGCGCCGACGAGAGCCCGTTCGCCCGGCACACGCAGATGAGCTGCGGCACGGCGTCGAATCGGCGCACCTCCGCGGCTGGCTCTTTCACTGCCTTGTGAGCCGCAACACAATGCAGTACAATGCGTACTCACTCGCTCACCCATTTTGCATGACTGCCACACCTTCGACATTTTCCTCCGCTCAGGTAGAAGCAGGTGAAGGTGGTGCGTGTGTGCGTGTGTGTGTGTGTGTGTGTGTGTGTGGACACAGCCACTGTTTCAGCCACTTCATCGTCTATCGACTCTCTCCCCCTTCTGTTTCTGATTATTCCACTCTTAGAGCTCATGTTTTCATTCTTTCCGCTCAGTGCGTCATTTGTAGACCGCATCCCCCTCGCCTCAACACATCACCCCCCCCCCTCCCTTCCTCCCCTCGACTGTTCTCTGGTGCTGTTTTGCTGTCTTCTCCTTTATCCCTCTCCTCCCCAACTGCAACACCTGCGCGCAGAGGAGAGAAAGACGGACAAGAAGGGTATCTCAAGCGCTCCCCCAAACAAGACGACTGTGCACCCCCCTCCCCCCCCCCCCCCCCACACACACACACACGAGAGGGAGGAAGGGGGAGGAAAGAGGCCTAGTCGGGAGAAACTGCTGTAGAGACTATGGAGTCAACTGCACCTTTCCCCACATCCCATCCCAATACCCACCACCAAATATATTCGTTAGATGCACCCCGCCCTTTTTCCTCTTCGCTGTCTCCGCCTTTCCTTCGTCCTCCACGAAAGATGTGAGTGTGGCGAAGGCGCCGCTTTTTTTCCCTTTGTGCTTCTCGTTCCCTTTGTCTG
The DNA here is from genome assembly GCF_000002845.2 of Leishmania braziliensis MHOM/BR/75/M2904. NCBI lineage: Eukaryota > Euglenozoa > Kinetoplastea > Trypanosomatida > Trypanosomatidae > Leishmania > Leishmania braziliensis. The sequence goes on along the minus strand of NC_009320.2, from coordinate 215,706 downwards.
CATATCGGTGCTATCCTGGTCATCTTTTACTCGGGCCGCGGTGGCAAGAGAGAGAGAGAACCTCTCCCTCCCCTTCGCGTTTATCTGCGCACTGCTGGCCGCGTGTGAGGCCTCGGGGGCAGAGGAGAGGCTCCCACGCGTAAAATGCGAGAAGTGGGTAACACTGGTGCGTGCGTGAGAATGAACGGAGCAGGCATGCGCCGCAGTAAAACAGCCGGTTCCATGTGCCCATCTCTGCACGAGCTCGCGTGGTTGAAGAGCAGCGGATCGTCTGAATTTTGAGCGGAGGAGTCGTCGCGGTCCGGGGACACGCTTGCCTGCCATCACGTGCGCACGCTTGCTGGTGCCTTGCGTGCAGCCTCTGGAGTGAAGGTGTTAATTGTTTCGTTCTTTCTGTCTTCATTCTTGAGATTGAGCCGAACACGGGGGCTCAAATGCCGTGAACAACAACAACAAGTGCAAAAGAAAAGCGGCGACAAAAAAAAAGGAAGGAGGGTGTGGTGTCTTCACCGCACTTCCATCTGAACACTCACGTGTGCGCTACTTTGGTCGTCCACGGCGTAGGCGCAGGCATACGCGCGACGTCACGCACAAATGGCAGCGCTGGCACCTCATAGTTTACAGAATTTATTGGTGCCTTTTCTTACTGATTTGCCTTGGGTTCTCGATCCTCCCACTTCACACGCCCACATACCCACTCACAATTTTTCTCATCTCTTTTCGAGGAGGATTGTGGAAGCTCCACCCTTCGCACTCTTCACACTCCTCGTATCCTTCCTCTCGTTGGCGGCTACTCCCCACTGTGCTTTTTGTTGCTCTGTTCCGCTAGCTGCAAGTGTGTGTGTGTGTGTGTGTGTGTGTGTGTGTGTGTGTGTGTGTGTGTGTGTGTGTGGACACAGCCACTGTTTCAGCCACTTCATCGTCTATCGACTCTCTCCCCCTTCTGTTTCTGATTATTCCACTCTTAGAGCTCATGTTTTCATTCTTTCCGCTCAGTGCGTCATTTGTAGACCGCATCCCCCTCGCCTCAACACATCACCCCCCCCCCTCCCTTCCTCCCCTCGACTGTTCTCTGGTGCTGTTTTGCTGTCTTCTCCTTTATCCCTCTCCTCCCCAACTGCAACACCTGCGCGCAGAGGAGAGAAAGACGGACAAGAAGGGTATCTCAAGCGCTCCCCCAAACAAAACGACTGTGCACCCCCCTCCCCCCCCCAA